>NC_079411.1:30051230-30135226 GCF_029220125.1 Pseudoliparis swirei | reverse complement strand
AGCCTGGTTACCCTCAGCCTGGTTGCCCAGCCTGGTGACTCAGCCTGGTTACCCTCAGCCTGGTGACTCAGCCTGGTTACCCAGCCTGGTTACTCAGCCTGGTTACTCAGCCTGGTTACCCTCAGCCTGGTTACTCAGCCTGGTTACCCTCAGCCTGGTTACCCAGCCTGGTTACTCAGCCTGGTTACCCTCAGCCTGGTTACTCATCCTGGTTACCCTCAGCCTGGTTACTCATCACCGGTGCCCTCAGCCTGGTTACTCAGCCTGGTTACTCAGCCTGGTTACCCAGCCTGGTTACTCAACCTGGTTACTCAGCCTGGTTACCCTCAGCCTGGTTACCCAGCCTGGTTACCCTCAGCCTGGTTACCCTCAGCCTGGTTACTCAGCCTGGTTACCCTCAGCCTGGTTACCCAGCCTGGTTACCCTCAGCCTGGTTACCCTCAGCCTGGTTACTCAGCCTGGTTACTCAGCCTGGTTACCCTCAGCCTGGTTACTCTCAGCCTGGTTACTCAGCCTGGTTACCCAGCCTCATTACTCAGCCTGGTTACTTAACCCTACCCAAGACCTTAACCCTATTAACCCTACCCTAAACCTTAACCATAACCCTAACCCTTAACCCTAACCTTAAGCCTTAACCCTAAACCTTAACCCACAGGATGAGGCTGGAGGAGATCATTAGAACTATATATGAAGACCAGCTGGACGGAGTCAGCACAGACCTTTACTATGAAACAGGCTGATCCTGGGTCAGATCTCTGGTGGAACAAAGCAGATCCCAAAGGGATCTTCAGATGTGCTCCTGCCTTCCTGCTCTGTAGAGAGAGACGAGGAAGAGGAGGAGGAAGAAGAGATAACCTGAGTTTCTGCAGAAGCATCTACATGAGGCTGAATAGTCAAACTTGACTTCCTGCTTGTTTCTCCATTTGTATTTCAGTTGGACTCCTGCTGCAGCCACGCTGCTCCCTCATGACCTCTACACGAGGTTCACTTGATGAAGACGCTCTTTTTATTCTACAGAAAATGGCCCAAAACAAGCCAATTATCATGAATAATGTATAAAGTGCTGCTCTGCAGCTTCCTGTAGAGCCAGGCTGGGCCCGCTCATTACTGTGATGCAGTAAATATGAAGTCAGTTATGAAGATGAACCCGTGTTCCTGCGCTATCGTGACCTATTTAAATGTGTTGGTTTCCCTTTCCTCAGCAGCATTTCTACAGAGCTGGTGTTGGGGAAGCAGAGCCTGGGCGTCTCCCTGTGGGCCTGACTAACACCTGGCTGGGTCTCGTGTGAGGAACTCCTCCTCCACCGTGTGGCGACTCCTCTGCAGCACGCTGAAGGTCAGGAGTAAGTAAGTAAGGAATGTTTAACACTGCAAGTCCATACATAACGTGTACATACACCTGGCAGACATTAACAACAGAAAAAATGTGCAGACAGGATAAGCTCAAAGACACGAGGGGTCTGTGGCTCCTCTGAGATGAGGTGGGCCCAGCCCCCTCCCCTAACCCTTTAGCCCCGCCCCTCCCAACTACTACAAGCACACAGACAGTACACACACATATGGATGAAAACAAGAAGAAAAAAATTCTTATAATAATATCACGAACATCAAATTATGTATATACATTTTATTTTAAAAATCTTTCCTCTATTGCAGGGGTTCCCAAACTTTTTAGACCACGCACCCCCTTCTACATCCCGACCGGGTTCACGCACCCCCAATCCCCCACACCGTAAAAAAAAAAACGCTACAGAATGGCAAGAGTTGTTGACGGGGGGGGGGTGCACTATTGATGGCGGCGTGTACGGACGCAGCGGCCCCTCTCTGTCCTGACCATTTGGTGTTTTGTTACGTTTCTAAATTGTTTGTGCAAAAGTTCGTCCAAAATTGTTCGCCTCACCTCGCCTGTCTACGGGGCCGGAACCCAAATATAGTCGCCAGGTTCTGTTAACCATCGGTAGGACCAAACCATACACGGCACTCTGGATTGAACAAGCGGAAACACTCATGTGAGCACGGATTACTACGGCGCCAAGCACTCACACCGACCACACTGGACTGACTGCCACTCCTCCCCCAGAAAGGAGGCGCCGTAAGCGCTGTGCCAGGAGATGGAAGGCCAGAAGAGGGGTAACGCGGAGGAACCTCGAAGCGCTAGGCTAGCAGCCAGGGCCAACTCGTCCCAGCCATAGGCCCATCCATTATCATGGCTAATGTGCTGCATCCTTGGACAATAAAATGGACCACATTTTAGACTGCTGCAGACGGAGGCAGCGAGGACGTGAGGAACTCAAGCTGTGTGCTTATCTTCACGGAAACATGGCTAAAATGTGTACAACATCCCCGACTCTGCTGTGAAAGACTGGAGCAGCTAACATAATGAGGCTGGACAGAGCCTCGCTGATGGAGGGGGAAACTCGCGGGTGGCGTGGGTATGTGTTTACATCCGGGACGACAGTGCCGGGACGCCGCCGTGGTATGTAGACACTGCTCACCATCTGGCGGAGTTTATGATCAGTGAAGGTGCCAGTCCTTCTTTTTATCTGTCGAGGGAATTCACGGCGTATTCTGCTAGTCGCTGTTTACATCCTCTCGACCTCCAACAACAGTGACAGTAAAATGCTGGCACTTTGTGAACTGTATCAGGCCATCAGCAACAACAGACGCTTTCCACCCTTGGTGACGACGGTCAGCTCACCTAATGCTGCTGTTGAGATTTCCAACCATGCAAACCTTAAGACTGTCCTTCCCAACCACACCAGCATGTTGATTTCTACAAGAGGAGACAACATTTTGGATCTGGGTCTACATTAACCTGGCACAAAGGAGCCGTGCATAAGGCTCTCCCCTCCCTATTACAGGTCTCTGACCACATCTGCGCTGGTGCTAATGCCAGCATACAGACCCAGAGTGAAAGCCTCCAGATTGGTTCTGAAGCAGGTACGGTGTGGCCAGAGGGGCCTCCCAAGCTGCCTCCAAGACTCACGTTTTGACTCAACAGACTGGGGAATGTTTAAACAGGCAGCCACATACAACGACCATTAACATGACATTGGGGGAGTACACAGACACTGTTACTTCACATTAGGCAAGTGGCTTGATGATGTGACCCATGTAAAGACCCATCACCACTGGCTAACCAGAAGCCGTGGGGTGGCTTAACAGGAAGTCCAATCGCTGCTGAGGACTGAGAAATAGGGTCTTCAGAGCTGGGGACCTAAACGGACCTGAAAACAGCGTAGAGAGAGCCAACCCTGTCCCACGGCATCAGGAAAGCAAAAAGTTCTGCTACACAAAAAGATAACTCCGGCATCTCTTTAAAGACAGTAGAGACACATTTAGCCTGTGGCGGGCATCTAGACCATCACAGACTATAAAACCTCACGCCAAGGTAGAACTGCGACATAGCAACATCTCTGCTAAACAACCTCAACAGCTTCTTTGCCCGGGTTTGAAGCACAGTGAACAGCACTGTGGCCCCACGACAAGACTCCGCTTCTCCCACGATCAGGTTCTGTGCCTGTCTGCTGCCAGCGTGAAGAGGACTCTCCTCTCGCCCATCAACACACCCCACAAGGCAACAGTCCCAGACAACATCCCTGGTCGTGTGCTGAAGGATCATGAGAGGAGCTTAAGGACGCCTCTCTACGGATGTCTTTAACACTTCTCTCTGAGACAAGCTTGTTGTTGTTCCATCATGCTTCAAGGTAACCACCATCATACTCTGGTGTTAAAGAAATCCACTTGGCCGTCTCTGCTTTTCCAATCTGACTTATCGTCCAGTGGCACTGACCCTCATAATCAGAAGTGCTTTGAATCGACTAGGCAATGTCGCATGTCAAATCCCATTCTCCCCCCACTCTGGACCCTTTCCAGTTTGCATATCGGCCAAACGTCCAATGGAGGATGCAATCTGCTCTGCCTCTCTCCACCCCAGCCCCTCACCCACCTGGACAAAAAGACTCATGTAAGAATGCTGTTCATAGACTTTTAGCTCAGCATTCAACACAATCATCCCACAATACCGAACTAATCTGCAAACTTGACTCAGCTGGGGCTCAACACCGGGCTGTGTAACTGGCTGCTGACCTCCTGGAGGAGAGGGCCAGTACAGCACGTGGTCGGCAACACCATTCCTCGAGCAGCATCACATCCAGCACAGGGGCCCCCTCAGGCTGTGTGCCTCAGTCCCTGCCTTTCTCACCTTGCTGACTCACGACATCGCAAAACCAGCTACAGTTAACCAATCACATGGTCAAGTTTGCAGATTTGATTACAACATTGATAGGTCTCATCACTGGGCAATGACTTCCAGACCTCTACAGGAGGGAGGTCAACCTTTCTGACCACGTGGGTGTGGAGCCAACAACCTCCTGCTCAACAACAGCAAGACCAAAGAGATCGTTAAGCTGATTCTCCGGAAAGCGCCACACCCATCACCCACCACTGACCATCAACGGTGCGTGAGCATTGAGCAGGTCAGCAGCACCAAATTCCTGGGGTGGAAATCAGTGAGGACTCTCGTGGACAGCCAAATACTACATCGCTGGCAAAGAAAGCACAGAGGCGCCTCTACTTCCTCCGGAAACTGGAGAAAAGCAGGGTTTCCCCATCCATCATGTGCATTCCCATCTACCGCTGCACCATGGAGAGCATCCTGGACCAACTTGCACTCACTGTGTGGGGCGGAAGCTGCACAGACCACAGCAGGAAAGTTCTGCAGCCAAGATGAGTGAAGGCAGCTGAAGGATCATGGGTACCTCACTCCCTCCCATCCCTGCAGGACATATAATAACACCCGCCTCACCCGCATCCGCAAAGCGAATTCCCTCGACAGGAGTGACCCTGCCACACCCTCACACGTGTCTCTCTCCAGCCTCCCCGCCCTGGGAGGAGATACTCACACCGCCAGGCTGTCCAACAGCTTCATCCACTCAGGCGTGTCAGGAAGCTGAACTCTTCTCCCCTATCCTCCCACTCCGCCCTCTTTCAGACTCACATGTCTGACACATGCTGCTAGCACAATTTATGTTGTCTATATGTTTACATGTTTCTTTACTATTTTGCACTTTGCGTTGTCTTATGCACTTTTTATGTTGTCTATATGTCTCACAAGTTTTTACTATTTTTGCACTCTATGTTGTCTATAAGTATGGTTGCACAATTCACTTTTATGTTGGACAGAAGAGAAACGCAATTTCGATCTTCTGTATGTTTGCACATATGGAAAATTGACAAATAAAACTGACTGACTTTGACTAGTGAGAGTAACATTTGTGCGCCGCATCGCGGCTGATCACGCGGCACGCTGCCACGATGCCGCCACGCACTGCCGAGAATAGTTGTTGACGGGGTTGACGGGAAGTAGTGACTTTTCTTTGTCTGGCCCTGATGCGCGACAGGACCTGCTGTAAGGCCGGAGAGCTCTGTATACTTAATGACGACGATATTTATTGAGCACCTTCTGCATTCAAACATTAAATAGCCGAGAGGTTTTTTTCAGCAAGCATAGAAATACGACATGTGTATGGGAGCGGAGTTAAGACTGAAATGACACTTGTGAGGAGCCTCTGGGAGAATGTCAGCTATTATTAATTTATTACCACCATTAGACCACTATTACATTTTTCCTCTCAAGACAAGACTTCTAGAGGCAGCTCAGCGACCACACTTTGGGAATCCCTGCCTATTGTACTGTGCCGCCAGGCTAGTCAAATCAATATTAAAAACTTTCAAAATGGAAGTGTGAGATGGCGTTTTACAGAACCAAATGCCTTGGTGCTGGATGCCGATTTGACTCGTCTCGAATTTGTCTCCAGAGCTTTGGGACCCTCGACAGATGAAGCTTTAAATACAATGTCGACTGTATAAGTTTATATGAATGTGTCACCTGACGCAGTCAGTAAGTTGTTAGGCTATAGACATTTGTGTTCCTTTGTGAACATACGTAATAGATTATGTGGCAGATTATTCATTCATAAATCAGTACATAAAAAATTCCCAGTCTGACACAAATGTAGATCTGTAAATCTCTTGGAATGCCCAGTAACTTCTCTTTAAAAAAAAAGCGGCTCAGTGTGTTCATTATTCTTCACGCTGCAGATGATCCGCAGACAGCCCCTTTTTCTGGAAGATCTCGAGACATTTGACCTGAGTTTTAGCCAAGGTGATCCCCAGAGCAGATTACGAATACAAGAGAAAGCGGATGGACAAGGCTGTAACAACAAACGCATATTTCTAAGTTGAGGTATTTTTCGCGGAGCGCAGGCAACAAAGTGCTCTCTGTGAGCAAGCTCCGACGGCTAAACTGTCAATATGTTGATGCCAGCGCAGATTGTCGTGAGCTCCACTCATCTCACTCATTCATGTCTTCATGAGCTCGTATTGGTATTTGGATGAACTAGGCACAAAAAATGCTGTTCCAGCAGAAATAAAGCGATATAATATGTGTTGAAGTCTGGTTAGATGAGGCTGCTCATGATGAACAGTGAGCTGAGAGGAGCGATGCTCCTAAGAGCATCCACACACCGAGGGGCCGGGGCCCTCAGGGAGGAGAGCATCCACACACCGAGGGGCCGGGGCCCTCAGGGAGGAGAGCATCCACAGCGTCAACAAGGAAAGCAAAAGGCTCAGATGAGTCAAAGGAACTACGGGATTACGCAACTCCAAAGGTGACATCTCCTCAACAGAAGCGTGGGCCCTCAACCAAGACGACCAGATGCCTTCCTACTGTGACGCGAGACATTGGACTCCAGAGTTCCACTTCAGATATAATTATGCTGGAACACGTGGCTGTATGAGCGTTTACATTCACACCATCAGACACAGTCGTAATCCCTCGTTTCCTAAAGGTTACAACAGGAGATTACGGGTCTGTGCATTTCTGCTGGAGAAGGTAAAGCTGGCCCAGAAGTGTACAATCAATACTTCTAGGACAAGACATTCTCCAGGGGACCAACGGGGCTCCGAGGAGCCGGCTGCTCATCAGCCTTTCCTAACCGTACGTCACTGTTAGCGGCAGTGAAGCAGCATGCTGCAGGAGCTCTACTTCTACCAGACCTGCAGAGCATTAGACAAGAGAGCGCGAGACGCCCCTCTCCGCTGGGTTTCATTGGATTCTGGCAGATTTCCGCTGCTTCATCTCATCAACACCGGCTTGACGGTCACAGACTTCCAGGGTCAGCCAGATGTTCAGCTGGAGAAGACCAACGACGCCGTGGCGATGGGAACAACGACTAGGCCGTAACTAAGTCCATCAAAGCTCCCAGCAGTCTGCTCCCGACTGAGCCGTGAAGAGACGGAAGACTTAGTGATGGTTGACGAACCTTTACCGGCCTTAGAAACTATGAACGTGGACTTCCTGTTGGTACTTGTATTGTGAGACATCCATGCATCCAGATCAGTTTGAACCCCAGCGCTGCGTAACCTTTGGTTTCAGAGGGACCTACCTGAGTGACGAGCGGCTCCAGGAGCCTCTCCACCGTCAGGGTCCGGATCTCGAGGCTCTTGGGATCCCATTTCAACAGGATGGGGGAGGTGGCGGTCGTCATGGTCTCTGAGGGGAGCAGAAGCACATCAGCGGTTAGAGGAGGTATGGAACATTCGACCTGCTCGGTGTGGAGGAAGTGTTGAGCTCCATGAAATAAACACTCAACCACTCGTGATCAGGGAGGTCCGCCACGCCGCACACGAGCAACACAAGCACAGTACACTTTACACTGACAACTCACAAATTCACCAATGGCCTGCAAGCAAATGTGTACTATTCATCAGGTGAAGAGCTTGAGGCAGTCAGTGGAGTTAAACTCCTTCAGCTCCACGCTGCATCGTGCCGGAGCCCCCCCCCCCCCCCCCACCAGTCTCTGTGAATCGGAGCAGCAGAGCGGAGGAGGAAAGTCCTCACTGATTCATCCACAGAGTTTAAACTGACTTTCTGCTCCTTATTTTCGTGGAGAAATAATTGTTTTATAAACGGAAATAAAGTGTTAAACCAGTCTCTGTCAGCGTTTGACACTCAGAGTGTAAATAACTTCAACGACAATCGAAGTAAACAAAGTTGCTATGCGAAACATTGTTTTAGTGCGCTAACTAACTGCCAAATTAATCGCATAGATTAACGCGTTAACGCTGACAGCCCTAATAAATATACATATATACATACATAGAGAGACATTGTACAAAATATGCAGACGTGGGTTATTGTTTCCCCATGAAGTCTTGTTGCTGTGCAGAAAGCCACCGCAGTAGTGACTCTACATCGATGCTAACAGTGGTTAGCAGCTCGTTAGCAGCTGGAGGTGGTGTCCGTGAGCGTCTCTGTTTGAAGACGAGTTCTGCAGCTTTCATTGATGACGTTAAAGCTTCCCGGCAGAGGAGTGTGTGGAGCTGGAACAGGTGAAGCCACCCTCAGCCGTTATCATGCACCACAGCTTTCAGAGGAACTTGAAGCGCATGATGTGAGCAACACAACCGTCTGTCAAGATGTTGGTCACAAGTGATTCAGTTCATGCTCTACTGCCATGGCATACAAAAAGCTCCTCTTGAGTTGGGTGGATTTCACGGCGGCCTCACAGCCCCGTGGGGTCTTCTCTTGTTGGTGCAGCGCTCTGAAGGTCGTAGGTCACGACCCTCTCCATGACGGCTGCTCCACATGGGAGAGCTGCATGAGGTCATGTACACCGTGTCCTGTCACCACATTGTGAATGACTTACAACATGGTTTCTGATCCAGAGTACGAGCAGGGAAGTGATGGTGACTAGAAGATGTTTCTCCACGAGGAGCCTCTAGTAATAACCTCGAGTAATAACCTCTAACAATAACCTCTAGGAATAACCTCGAGTAATAACCTCTAACAATAACCTCTAGTAATAACCTCTCGGTGCACACCTAGTAATAACCTTCAGTACAATAACCTCAGTAATAACCCCTAACAGTAACTGCACAAACCCTAACAATAACCCCTAGGATCCCCCAAATAATAAACCCCAGGACAATAACCTCTAGTAATAACCTCTAACAATAACCTCTAGTAATAACCTCTAGTAATAACCTCTAACAATAACCTCTAGTAATAACCTCTAACAATAACCTCTAACAATAACCTCTAGTAATAACCCTCAATAACCCCTAGTGTCAACACAACTCTAGTAATAACCTCAAACAATAACCTCTAGTGAATAACTCGTGAGTAATAACCCTCGTCGTAAACTCAACAACAATTTCGTGAATAATCAGAATAACCTCTCGTAATAACCTCTAGTAATAACCTCTCGTAATAACCTCTAGCAATAACCTCTAACAATAACCTCTAGTAATAACCTCTAACAATAACCCAAAAAATTCCCCCCCTCCCGTATTTAAAACCCCAGTTACTTTTTGTATTTACCCCCAACATTCCCTTCAGTATTCCCCCCCTCCCCTTGTATAAAACCTTTAAACTAACCTTTAAGGGATTAAACCTTTTAAACAAAAAACTTTTGGGATTTAATCAGTAATAAAACCGACAATACTGTAAACTCAACAAAACCCCACATACCCCCTCCCCTGGTTACGTCCTACCCTCCCGGGTTGGGCATTCCGGGGCTGGAACACCTGCCATTGACATGCTGCGGGGGATTTGGCTTTTCCTGCTTAAACCCCATTCCCACCAAAATAAATCTCGTTAAAAGCATGTGAACAGTTTCCCCGGACCCTTTTTTAAAAAAAAATTTTTTTACAAAAGTAATTTTGAAAAACCCAAAACACCCTTTTTTTTATTTTTATGACCGGGGAACCCCTAAATTTTAATCACATTTCCTCACGGTCGGGGCATGTTTCAAATTTTTGAAACCAAACTGCACAACCTGCTCCGACGGTGAGGGCCCCCAGGTAAACACAGCCACAAACCCGAAATCCTCAGGACCTGAACCTTGTTTGTTTCCTTTTGGGTCTTTTCCCTTTTATTTTTTTCCTTTTTTTTTTGTTGTGCCATTTTCCTTTTTTCCTTTGTGTTAGTTTCCATTTTTCCTTTGACCTGTGGCCTTTTTTTCCAGTGTTTTTTGGGCCGTTGGATCCGTTTTTTCCGTTTGGTTCCTTTTTACCTTATTGCCTTTGTTCCGGTGGCCTGTTTTGTTCCGGTGACCGGGGTTTCCAACCTGGGGTTTAGTGTGTGTGTTTGGGTTGTTGTTGTGTTGTTGTGTTGTGTGTTGTGTGTCCTGTGTGTCCTGTTGTGTTGTGTGTTGTTTTGTTCCCGTGTGTTTCCCGTTGTATCCTGTTGTGTTTCCCGATGTGTTCCCTTTTTGTTCCTTTGTGTTTCCCGTTTTTCCTGTTTTTCCTGTGTGACCCCCAGGTTTGGTGGTGTCCGGGTGTGTCTGTTGTTCCTGGGGGGGAACCTGGGGGCATGCCGGGTCCCCGTTGGGATCCCCCGAGGTCCCATGTCTGAGGATCCCCCCCTGGGATCCCCGGGTTTTAGGATCCCAAGTTTTTGGGTCCCCCGGCCTGGGATCCCCGGGCCCGAGGATCCCAGGCCCCAGGATCCCCCCCCGGGATCCCCCGGGGTTGGGTCCCCCCCCTTGGGATCCCCGGTCTGAGGATCCCCCGTTGGGATCCCAGTTGGGTCCCCCTGTCTGGGGGATCCTTTGTAAAAAAAAAAGGGGGGACCCCGTTTTTTAGGTAAAAAAACGATGAAAAGGGAAAATGTTTTCCCCTTTTGGGGGAAAATTTTAAGAACATAAAAAGTTTTTAAGGTAAGCCAAATACCATGTTTTGGGGCAAATGTCTAAAATAAAGGCTTTTGGGATCAAAATTTTTTGAGGAAAATTTTGGGTACCCCGCCCCTTCTTTGAGGAAACCCCTTTTAAGGATCCCAGGGGTCTAAGGATCCCCCCGGGGTTAGAGGAAAAACCACTGGAAGGAAAACCCAAATCCCACGGGTTAAGGTAACTGAGACAACCCGCCGCTTAAAAAAACCAAAACCCGGCCAAGGAAACCCCAATTTTCCCCTTTAAAAAACCAAAACATCTAAAAATTAAACCAAAAATTCAAAACCAACCTTAAATGCTCGATAAAAAATTTTTTTCCCAATTTCACAAATTACAAAATTTTTCAGGGTTTTAAATCTGTACCTAGAATCCCCCCCAAAACCCACTCGGACCAGGAAAAACCCCAAATAACCCTTTAGGGGAAAAAAAGGAAGAAACCTGGGAACAACAGAGGAACCCTCTCCAGGATACAGTGCTAGAGTAAGTGTCAGAAAGGGCAATTTTTATTAAAATACATTCAATAATATGCAGAGTTATGTGTTAAGTGGCAATTCCACGATGGAGACCTAGATCCATCGGCAGTGGCGGGGGAGGAGGGGGGAGCTCAACAGGACAGTGGGTAGTAGAGCGGAATTCCGCCCAGGCGACCTCAGGCAGTGGGATTTGCCTTCGGGCCATGCCCCCAAAAGGACCCGGGAGAAAGCAGATTATACTGGATTGGATAAAATTCATTTAAGGGGAGAAAAAAGAAGATAGGTACTCACATCCTAATCCCCGGGAAAACCAAGCCATATCAAGGGTACCAAAACCTGTTCAGCCCTAATATAAACTCGTCAAGGGAAGGAAAAAACGATCTTTTATTTTTATTTTTTCGAAAATGTATTTCTTCATCCGTGGCTGGGATGCTCTGCTCACTTATACAATCGTAATCGCCGACATGGATATGAACGGCGGCTTGAAGATCTCCAGCAATATGTTTGTGAATGTGTGAATCTGGTGCGAGACAGAGCCCGCTGCAGACGTGAAGAGAACACAACGCACGCGCAGAGGGAAACCAGTAGGTCTGAACACCAGTAGGGTGTAACACCGCAACCAACACGGTGCGTAACATAAAGATGTAACCATACAGGTTTGGTTGAGGCAACAGTGAAACTCAATGGCTCTGGGTTAAATGTCTCAATGTATAAAAGAGGCGTGTCCGTCAGGTTTATTTGTTCTTACCAAGCTATACTGATTTGCAGGCGTTAAACTGGGCCGCTAGTTGAATAGGCCTGCTCTAGAGTATCACCACCGCTCTAGAGGATCACCACGCCGCTCTAGAGGATCACAGAGGATCACCACGCCGCTCTAGAGGATCACCACACCGCTCTAGAGGATCACCACGCCGCTCTAGAGGATCACCACACCGCTCTAGAGGATCACCACGCTGCTCTAGAGGATCACCATACCACTCGAGGATCACCACACTGCTCTAGAGGATCACCACGCCGCTCTAGAGGATCACCACGCTGCTCTAGAGGATCACCACGCTGAGACTCAATAATGGCGGCGGATACATACCTATATCTATATATCTATATAGCGATGTAGTTTAATGTCTTGTTGTAAGATGGACAGCATGGGCCCTCCTGCTGTAGCGACTCAGTGGTGGGTTCATAATGGATCCTAATGGATCCTAATGGATCCCGGTCAGTGGTGCTGGAGGTGAAGAGAGGAACGAGCTCAGCAGAGAGCAGAAACAAATGTGGTGAGGATGAGGGGAAAGACGCTGGAGACGTGTTCACTGCCCCACAAGCGCTCTGCCAGCAGCCTCTAGGCCAGGGGTGGGCAGTTTTTTGACTTGCGGGCCACAATCGGTTCTAAAATGTGACAGAGGGGCCGGGCCAGGAGCATTTGGACACGCAATGTAATATATTAAACCTGGAGATTGCGTCTGATTTTTATATATTTCAATTGAAGGTGCAAAGTTAAAGAAATTGACATTTACTGGAAAAAGATCAATGGAAGCACTTTCAACATTCAAAACATATTTTTACCCAACGAAATAATCAAGCTCAATAATTTCTAATTGTTTTAAACCCCACAAAATAATGGACGGATTGTCTCAGCTCTCTATATAATGAGGCACAATTGTCCTCAGATACAAGTGGAAAGAGAAAATATGGCCCTAAAGCTGAAAATTGAAGTTCGATTTTTAAAAATTCTTCATATCTCTTGTGAAACCCCTCTTTACTCATGTGGACGAACTGTTTTGATGTTTGAAATTAGTTTACCAAAGCAGTGAAATATCTGAATACAATGCTAGATACATGTAAATAAATGTGGAAAACTAATTTTGTTATCGTTTTTTGAGTAAAAATTATGTGGTCCGTCACACATTCACCAAAATGATAAAGATGGGACTGAGAAATTACTTCATATTGCAGATAAAGCTTCATGGGGTGTGTGCAAATAAAAAATGACCATTAAATGTTTTTTTCTTCAAATAAATATGTATTGTACATAAATAAATAAATAAAACTACATTATAGACATGTTGAGAAATAGAAAACAGAACACAACTATTGGCACAGACTATTTACAATATGGCTTCACTATCATAACATCATGACATCGTGTCATGCTGGTGGTCCTCCGGGGCACGAGACCTCCTTGCTGGCGGGAGGTGGCCGAGCTGCAGGTTGAGCTGCAGGTTGAGCTGCAGGTTGAGCTGCAGGCGCTGGTGAATCCTCTCTGTAAAATACAATACTAGTCAGCACCATGACGGACACCGTGACACGTAACGATGTAAAGACTCTTACCCGGTCCAAGTGGACCTCTTCTGGCTGCGTGTTCCTCCTCGTGGCTCTGCAGCTCCTCCAGGCTCCGCGCTGCTCGCCAAAATCACTGCGGCTGTTTCTAAATGAGCCTCACCTGTGTGGTGGGCGGGTCCTTTGTGATTTACTGAGTGTTCATTGGTTGTTTTTTTCGCAAAATGTTGACAGACAAACGGATTGACAAGTGACGAGTACTTTCCGCGCCAACGCACACCGGAAGTAAACAAAGCTGCGATTTGGACAAGTTCGGCGGGCCGGATTAAAAAGCCTAACGGGCCGGATGTGGCCCGCGGGCCGTAGTTTGCCCATGTCTGCTCTAGGCCGTGGGTTGGTTTACAGGTCCAACTCACCTGGCGGACCGCGGCAGAGCCTACTGCGGTGCAGGGCCTATGGAGGGGCGGGCCCAGTGGAGCCATAGGGGTGGCCCAGGTGGAGCTTAAGGAGGCTGGCCAGTGAGCCTGGGGGCCAGGTGGAGCTTGGTGGGCTGGCCCGGTGAGCCATGTGGGGATGTCCGGTGGAGCTATAAGAGGCAGCCCAGGTGGAGCCTATGGGCTGGGCCCAGGTGAGCTATGAGGTCTGCCCAGGTGACCAAGGGGCTGGGTCCCAGGTGAGCCTCTGAGGCCCAGGTGAGCCTCCATGAGGGCTGGGCCCAGGTGAGCCTATGGGGGGCTGGGCCCAGGGGGAGCTATGAGGTCCAGGTGAGCCAAATAGGTGCCCAGGACCAAACTGGAGTGAGCAAGGGGGCCCAGGTGGAGCCTTATCAGGGCCACGGAGCCAGAGTGCGGGCACCAGGTAGCTATAGGGGGCGGCCAGGAGAGCCATAGAGGGGGTGGGCCAGGTGAGCCATAGGGTGGGCCCAGGCAGAGCCTATAGAGGGGGCTGGGCCCAGGTGGAGCCTAAGGCTCCCAGGCAGAGCTCTGGGGGCCCAGGTGGAGCCATGGAGGGGGCCCAGGTGGAGCCTATAGAGGGGCTGGGCCCAGGCAGAGCCTATAGGGGGCTGGGCCCAGGTGGAGCCTATATAGGGGGGGGGGCTGGGCCCAGGCAGAGCCTATATAGGGGGGGGGGCTGGGCCCAGGTGGAGCCTATGGAGGGCCTATTTTCATAAGAACATGAAAACATATCAACTGAGTGTTTATTTGGGGGAGGTGATGTCATCCTCCTCTCAGCATCCAGTAACAAGAGAGAAGAAGCAAGAGGAGCTGAGACGAGATCAACCTGTTCTGTGAAGAGGAACCTTTATCATGAGCCCCCCTCAGGGGACCGGGTCCTCAAGGCCTGGGCTGGAGCCCCCCTCAGGGGACGGATCCTCAAGGCCTGGGCTGGAGCCCCCCTCAGGGGACCGGGTCCTCAAGGCCTGGGCTGGAGCCCCCCTCAGGGGACCGGGTCCTCAAGGCCTGGGCTGGAGCCCCCCTCATGGACCCTTCTGCTCTCTATGACCTTGTCTCTCGTCTCCTAAACAGAACCAATCAGGAGAGAGGAGGCGGGCCTGCCTCCGTCAGCGGGGTTACCATGATGACCCGCTCCAAAGGAACAGCAGGGGGTCCGGTGGGGTCAGCAGCAGGTGCCCTCTGACCCCCCCCCATGAGGCTGCAGCTCCTGAGCCCCAGGGACCAGGCGGTACCCTCACAATGAAACCGGACCAGAACGTCCAGAACCTTCACACTGTTCATGGTAAACTGGACCAGAACGTCCAGAACCTTCACACTGTTCATGGTAAACTGGACCAGAACGTCCAGAACCTTCACACTGTTCATAGTAAACTGGACCAGAACGTCCAGAACCTTCACACTGTTCATAGTAAACTGGACCAGAACGTCCAGAACCTTCACACTGTTCATGGTAAACTGGACCAGAACGTCCAGAACCTTCACACTGTTCATGGTAAACTGGACCAGAACGTCCAGAACCTTCACACTGTTCATAGTAAACTGGACCAGAACGTCCAGAACCTTCACACTGTTCATGGTAAACTGGACCAGAACGTCCAGAACCTTCACACTGTTCATAGTAAACTGGACCAGAACGTCCAGAACCTTCACACTGTTCATGGTAAACTGGACCAGAACATCCAGAACCTTCACACTGTTCATGGTAAACTGGACCAGAACGTCCAGAACCTTCACACTGTTCATGGTAAACTGGACCAGAATGTCCAGAACCTTCACACTGTTCATAGTAAACTGGACCAGAACGTCCAGAACATTCACACTGTTCATGGTAAACTGGACCAGAATGTCCAGAACCTTCACACTGTTCATGGTAAACTGGACCAGAACATTCACACTGTTCATGGTAAACTGGACCAGAACGTCCAGAACCTTCACACTGTTCATGGTAAACTGGACCAGAACGTCCAGAACCTTCACACTGTTCATGGTAAACTGGACCAGAACGTCCAGAACCTTCACACTGTTCATGGTCTTCAAAGTGATATTAACAGCAATTATAAAATGTCACCTCTTGATTACTGAAGCACAAGCGCCGATAAAAGATGGGGATACATGTGCAGTTATTGTCCAGAGGAGAGTCTGTCCAGAGCAGCTCAACTATATATATATAATATTATATATATACACCAGGGGTCCCCAAACTTATTCCTGAGAGGGCCACATAACGTTTCCCTAGTCTGCTGGAGGGCCAGCCAGTTGGCTGACCGAGGGCCCAAAACTCCCCTGTTCAGGCTTAAAGGTGATATAAACAGAAATTTAAAATGTCACCTCTTTTACTGAAGTATCGAACGCAAAATATGCAAAGATACATGTTTTTATTGTCCGGACGAGATCGTACAGAGCAGCTGAACAGCATATGTAATAATATTAATAACCAAGCTTCCCAAACGCCTGTGGGGGCCACTGAACGCTGTTTTGGGGGGCCGAGACGCTGACACGCCCATCGATGTTCTTGGTGCAGAAGAGCATTTACTCCACATTCTCCGCCTCATGCAATCTCAATGCAGGGAGGTGAACAAAATATGTAAATAAAACACGTTTCTGGGTACTGTTAGCGGTCCAAAGGGAGGCGGGCGGATTTCGACCCAAGCGGCCATAGTTTGGGACCACGAAAAAGACATTTGGGGAAAGGTTTTCTGAGCCTCACTGCAATAATAAATGAACAAAATAATAAATGAAAATGTTTTGTTTATGGGGAGTCCAAATGTAGGGACATTACAATGAGGCCCACTATAAAATTTTGAGTTTCTGTTTTCAATAAAAATGAGTAAACTATAAATGTTGTACTTTTAATGAGTAATTAATGTAGGGACACTATACAATGAGTCACTATACAATGAGTCACTATACAATGTGTCACTATACAATGAGTCACTATACAATGAGTCACTATACAATGAGTCACTATTCAATGTGTCACTATTCAATGTGTCACTATACAATGAGTCACTATACAATGAGTCACTATTCAATGTGTCACTATACAATGAGTCACTATACAATGAGTCAATGTACAATGTGTCACTATACAATGTGTCACTATACAATGAGTCACTATACAATGTGTCACTATACAATGAGTCACTATACAATGAGTCAATGTACAATGAGTCACTATACAATGTGTCACTATACAATGAGTCACTATACAATGTGTCAATGTACAATGTGTCACTATACAATGTGTCAATGTACAATGAGTCACTATACAATGAGTCACTATACAATGTGTCAATGTACAATGAGTCACTCTACAATGAGTCACTATACAATGTGTCAATGTACAATGAGTCACTATACAATGAGTCACTATACAATGTGTCAATGTACAATGAGTCACTCTACAATGAGTCACTCTACAATGAGTCACTATACAATGTGTCAATGTACAATGTGTCAATGTACAATGTGTCACTCTACAATGAGTCACTATACAATGTGTCAATGTACAATGAGTCACTATACAATGTGTAAACTGTACAATGTGTAAACTGTACAATGTGTCACTCTACAATGAGTCACTCTACAATGTGTCAATGTACAATGTGTAAACTGTACAATGTGTCACTACAACAATAAAAGGTCACTCTACAATGAGTCACTCTACAATGAGTCACTCTACAATGTGTCAATGTACAATGTGTCAATGTACAATGTGTCACTATACAATGTGTCAATGTACAATGAGTCACTCTACAATGAGTCACTCTACAATGAGTCACTATACAATGTGTCAATGTACAATGTGTCACTCTACAATGAGTCACTATACAATGTGTCAATGTACAATGAGTCACTATACAATGTGTCACTCTACAATGAGTCACTCTACAATGAGTCACTCTACAATGAGTCACTCTACAATGTGTCACTCTACAATGAGTCACTCTACAATGAGTCACTCTACAATGTGTCAATGTACAATGTGTCAATGTACAATGTGTCACTATACAATGTGTCAATGTACAATGAGTCACTCTACAATGAGTCACTCTACAATGTGTCACTCTACAATGTGTCACTCTACAATGTGTCAATGTACAATGAGTCACTCTACAATGAGTCACTCTACAATGTGTCACTCTACAATGAGTCACTATACAATGTGTCAATGTACAATGAGTCACTATACAATGTGTCCCTCTACAATGAGTCACGATACAATGTGTCACTATACAATGTGTCACTATACAATGTGTCAATGTACAATGTGTCAATGTACAATGTGTCACTCTACAATGAGTCACTATACAATGTGTCAATGTACAATGAGTCACTATACAATGAGTCACTATACCATGTGTCACTATACAATGTGTCACTATACAATGTGTCAGTATACAATGTGTCACTATACAATGAGTCACTATACAATGAGTCACTATACAATGAGTCACTCTACAATGAGTCACTATACAATGTGTCAATGTACAATGAGTCACTATACAATGTGTCACTATACAATGAGTCACTATACCATGTGTCACTATACCATGTGTCACTATACAATGAGTCACTATACAATGAGTCACTATACAATGAGTCACTATTCAATGTGTCACTATACAATGTGTCACTATACAATGAGTCACTATACAATGAGTCACTATACAATGAGTCACTATACAATGTGTCACTATACAATGTGTCAATGTACAATGAGTCACTATACAATGTGTCACTATACAATGTGTCACTATACAATGAGTCACTATACAATGAGTCACTATACAATGAGTCACTATTCAATGTGTCACTATACAATGTGTCACTATACAATGAGTCACTATACAATGAGTCACTCTACAATGAGTCACTATACAATGAGTCACTATACAATGAGTCACTATACAATGAGTCACTATACAATGAGTCACTATTCAATGTGTCACTATACAATGAGTCACTATTCAATGTGTCACTATACAATGTGTCACTATACAATGAGTCACTATACAATGAGTCACTATACAATGAGTCACTATTCAATGTGTCACTATACAATGTGTCACTATACAATGAGTCACTATACAATGAGTCACTATACAATGAGTATACACTATTAGGGCTGCAACAACGAATTGATATGAGTCTCTGAGTCACTATGAGTCACTATGAGTCTCAATGAGTCACTATGAGTCACAATGAGTCTCTATGAGTCACAATGAGTCACTATGAGTCTCTATGAGTCACTATGAGTCACTATGAGTCACAATGAGTCTCTATGAGTCACTATGAGTCACTATGAGTCTCTATGAGTCAATGAGCTCCTGTAGATCAGGAATGCCAGCAGTACCTGTTCCTCAGGAGTAACCCTGTAGTTTGAGGCGCCTCATGAATCCCTTCAGGTGTCACCTGGTGTATCGTTTGGGTTTTTTCCGATACCGGTGCTAAACCGGTACTTTTAAAACGATACCGGTGCTAAACGGTGCCTGAATTGGCGGCTCTCTATTAGATATTATCAATGTGTCTCTGCTAACAGGCCACGTACCACACTCCTTCAAGGTGGCTGTTATTAAACCTCTCCTGAAGAAGCCCACTCTGGATCCAGAGGTATTGGCTAACTACAGACCGATCTCTAACCTCCCCTTCCTCTCCAAGATCCTTGAGAAAGTGGTCGACTTTCTACATCATAATAGTTTATTTGAGAAATTTCAATCAGGATTTAAAACACCACACAGAGTGCACTGGTGAAAATTACAAATGACCTCTAGGCATTAGATAAAGGACTCCTCTGTCCTGGTCTTGTTAGACCTAGTCCTGATAGAGGACTCCTCTGTCCTGGTCTTGTTAGACCTTAGTCCTGATAGAGACCTCTTCCTGGTCTTGTTAGACCTAGTCCTGATAGAGGACTCCTCTCTGTCCTGGTCTTGTTAGACCTTAGTGCTGCAATCGACACCATTGACCATGACATCCTGTTACAGAGACTGGAGCAGTCGATTGGCATTTCAGGCACGGCACTAATTTGGTTTAAATCCTATTTATCAGATCGATCTCAGTTTGTATTTGTAAACGATGCGCTCGATAACCACCAACGTTAATCACGGAGTTCCACAAGGTTCTGTGCTTGGACCAATTTTATTTACCTTATACATGCTTCCTTTGGGCAATATTATCAGGAAACACTCCATAAACTTTCATTGTTATGCAGATGATACTCAACTATATTTATCGATAAAACCAGAGGAGAGCAACCAACTCTGTAAAATTCAAGCATGTCTTAAAGACATAAAACATGGATGACCTGCAATTTTTGATGTTAAACTCAGACAAAACCGAAGTAATTTTAATCGGCCCTGAGCACCTCAGAGATCAATTATCTGGTGATGTGGATTCTGTAGACGGCATTGCCCTGGCATCCAACACCACTGTAAAGAATCTTGGCGTTATCTTTGATCGGACTTGTCCTTTAACTCCCACGTAAAGCAAATCTCAAGGACTGCATTCTTTCATCTTCGTAATATTTCAAAAATCAGGCACATCTTGTCTCAAAAAGATGCAGAAAAATTGGTTCACGCGTTCGTTACTTCGAGACTGGATTACTGCAACTCCTTATTATCAGGCTGCTCTAATAAATCTCTTAGGTCCCTCCAGTTGATCCAGAATGCTGCAGCTCGTGTTCTCACTAAAACTAAGAAAAGAGATCACATCACTCCTGCACTAGCTGCTCTGCACTGGCTCCCAGTAAAATCAAGAATCACTTTTAAAATTCTTCTCTTAACCTACAAAGCCTTGATTGGTGATGCTCCATCATATCTTAAGGAGCTTGTAGTACCATATTGCCCACTAGAGAGCTACGCTCACTAAATGCGGGACTACTTGTAGTTCCTAGAGTCTTAAAAAATAGAATGGGAGCCAGAGCCTTTAGTTATCAAGCTCCTCTTTTATGGAACCAGCTTCCACCTTCAGTCCGGGAGGCAGACACAGTCACCTCTTTTAAAAGTAGACTTAAGACCTTCCTCTTTTACAGAGTTATAGTTAGGGCTGAATCAGGTTTTCCCTGGTCCAGCCCCTTGATATGCTGCTATAGGCTTATAGCTGCCGGGGACGTTTTAGGATGCACTGAGTACCTATCTCCTCTTTTTCTCTCCTTAAGGATGAATTTTCATCTCTCAATCACACGCTTTCTAACTCTGCTTTCTCCCGGAGTCCTTTGACTTCACGTCTCATGGGGTCATCGGACCCTATGAGACGCATAGATCCCATCTGCCTGATGGATCATCGAGGTCTGGTCGTGGAATTCCTGCTCCTGACTCGCCACTGTCCTGTTGAGACTCCGCCCACTGTTGAGACTCCGCCCTCCTCCTCCCCACCGCCATCTGCCTGATGGATCGTGGAGGTCTCCATCGTGGAATATGCCTACTATGAACTATTCATACACTCTGTCATATTCATTGAATGTATTTTAACTCTAAATCTGTCCTTCTGTACACATTACATCTATTGCATCTGTCCATCCTAGGAGAGGATCCTCCTCTGTTGCTCTCCTCAGGTTTCTTCCTTTTTCCCCTGAAGGGTTATTTGGGAGTTTTTCCTGGTCCGATGTGTACTAAGTAGTGATGACATCATGCTCCTCTGAGTAGTGATGACATCATGCTCCACTAAGTAGTGATGACATCATGCTCCTCTGAGTAGTGATGACATCATGCTCCACTAAGTAGTGATGACATCATGCTCCTCTGAGTACTGATGACATCATGTTCCACGAAGTAGTGATGACATCATGCACCACTAAGTAGTGATGACATCATGCTCCACTAAGTAGTGATGACATCATGCTCCTCTGAGTAGTGATGACATCATGCTCCACTAAGTAGTGATGACATCATGCTCCTCTGAGTAGTGATGACATCATGCTCCTCTGAGTAGTGATGACATCATGCTCCTCTGAGTACTGATGACATCATGCTCCACTAAGTAGTGATGACATCATGCTCCACTAAGTAGTGATGACATCATGCTCCACTAAGTAGTGATGACATCATGCTCCTCTGAGTAGTGATGACATCATGCTCCTCTGAGTACTGATGACATCATGCTCCTCTGAGTAGTGATGACATCATGCTCCTCTGAGTACTGATGACATCATGCTCCTCTGAATAGTGATGACATCATGCTCCACTAAGTAGTGATGACATCATGCTCCTCTGAGTACTGATGACATCATGCTCCACTAAGTAGTGATGACATCATGCTCCTCTGAGTAGTGATAACATCATGCTCCACTAAGTAGTGATGACATCATGCCCTCTGAGTACTGATGACATGCTCTACTATCAGTGATGACATCATGCTCCTCTGAGTAGTGATGACATCATGTTCCACGTAAGTGATGATGACATCATGCTCCTCCTGAGTAGTGATGACATCATGCTCACTTAAGTAGTGATGACATCATGCCCTCTGAGCAGTGATGACATCATGCTCCACTAAGTAGTGATGACATCATGCTCCTCTGAGGTAGTGATGACATCATGCTCCTCTGAGTAGTGATGACATCATGCTCCTCTGAGTACTGATGACATCATGCTCCACAAGTAGTGATGACATCATGCCCACTAAGTAGTGATGACATCATGCTCCACTCTGTATGATGACATCATGCTCCTCTGAGTAGTGATGACATCATGCTCCTCCTGAGTACTGATGACATCATGCTCCTCTGAGTAGTGATGACATCATGCTCCACTGAGTGATGACATCATGCTCCTCTGAGTAGTGATGACATCATGCTCCTCTGAGTACTGATGACATCATGCTCCTCTGAATAGTGATGACATCATGCTCCACTGTAGTGATGACATCATGCTCCTCTGAGTACTGATGACATCATGCTCCTCTGAGTACTGATGACATCATGCTCCTCTGAGTAATGATGACATCGAGGCATCCAGGTCCGGGTCTCCAGAGAGACCTCTCCTCTCTGATTGGCTGAGGCCTGTGTGAGGTCTGGGTGGTCCAGAGGAACTTTATGAGCGTGTTGAAGGCCACCTTGCCCGTTGTCATGGTGATGTGTTCCCCCTGAATGTGAGGGGGAGATATGCACACACACACACACACACACACACACACAGGGGGGGGGTCTCTAATAATGTGAACAAAGGTCACCGTGGAAACCAAAATGTCACCAGCGAGGTCGCTTTGGGGAAATATGTGGATGCAAACTTTTAATGGATTTGCAAATAAATTGAAGAATAAACAAGTTGACCGTCCAGAGAGGACGATAAGAACAACAGGACGGAGCGCCGCGAGGGGCTATTCTATAACTGTGTTCCTGAAGGCAGCAGCTGGAGGCCACAGTGAACTACACACACAGGTTTAACCAGGGACCTCCACTGTATACAACAACAACAACTCTGTGTATTGTTGTTGTTTACACGGCGGCCAGCAGACACACTCAGTGACAACGTCATGTTTTGCTGTAATTAGTGAATAACTAATGAGCCGTTCATAATGAGAACTCAGCAACACGTCTAGTTAAAGATGACGGACGTGTTCCAGGATCACGAGTCGATCATCTTTTGAAACGCAGGAATGAAGATATGAATATAAAATGATGTTAATCAGATTCTACAGAGAAAAGCTCCACGAGCTTCAGGTCCTCAGTTTAGTTACAGAAGTCAAACATTAAGGAAGCAGAACGTAAACAAACCTGGAAACACGCTCAGCGTCCTCCCTGTCTCCTCTGCAGCTTCACAGATGGAGGGATGAGAAGGAGGGGTGGGAGGGATGAGATGGAGGGATGAGAAGGAGGGGTGGGAGGGGTGAGATGGAGGGATGAGAAGGAGGGTGGGAGTAGGGGTGAGATGGAGGGATCAGAAGGAGGGTGGGAGTAGGGGTGAGATGGAGGGATGAGAAGGAGGGGTGGGAGTAGGGATGAGATGGAGGGATCAGAAGGAGGGGGTGGGAGTAGGGGTGAGATGGAGGATCAGAAGGAGGGTGGGAGTAGGGATGAGATGGAGGGATGAGAAGGAGGTGGGAGTAGGGATGAGATGGAGAGATGAGAAGGAGGGTGGAGTAGGGGTGAGATGGAGGGATGAGAAGGAGGGGTGGGAGTAGGGATGAGATGGAAGGATGAGAAGGAGGTGGGAGTAGGGGATGAGATGGAGGGATCAGAAGGAGGGGTGGGTAGGGATGTGAAGCTAGCGGGGAGGAGAGGCGTTCAGCACCGGGAGCTCCGGAGAGCTCGCGCCGCGGCGGGAGACACAGCCGCCGCGGCGCGTGGAGCTCCTCGGGGTAACGAGTGAACAGCGGACCTCGCCTAAGCTAATGCTAGCTGCCAGTGTAATGCTACGGAGCTGCTAGCAGCGACCAGCACGCACACACGCACACACACACACACACACACGTAACCCTCCGGCGGCGGGACGCACCTTTAGCCGGGGGGGGGGGGTCAGCTGTCTGCGTGCGGCTGCGTTCACGGTATTCCTCAAAGATGGAGTCCTGTCGTTCCGGTAACCCTCCGGTGGCTCTCCGCTCCGGTGGTGCTGAAGCTGCGGTCCGGGCTGGGAGGCGTCCTCACGGCTGCCTGCGAAATAATGAGCCCTGTCGCGAGGCACCGGACAGCCACGGAGCGGGCAGGTGCAGAAGATGGTGCGCGAGTCGCGGAACGCCTTGCGAAATAGTGCGCTGTGTGGCGGGGTCGGCCAATCAGAGCCTCCGACGTTGACGCATGCGCGGTTCCACCTGTGAGGATGCGCCGTGAACACTGGGATGATTTCAGGTCCGTGACCCCCGGTGGGAGGCTGTGCAGCCGCCGGTGTTTATACCGGAACACATGTATAAAGATAGAAAGATCATTCATGTTAGAGGTGACGTAGACACCTGCGTGACGTCAGCTCCATGACGTCATCACCAGGTCAACGTGATGAGCAGGTGGAGGTGGACCCATGGTGTGCATGCTGTAGTATTTGCTTTTGTATTATTTTCTTAATACGTGTTGAAATTATTTTAAATAATAAACTGAGCAAAATAAAATCTATCAGAAATAATCATTTTGATTGGTCGATGCAGTTTGAATGTCAAGCAATAGGATCATGTTTATAAAACTTGTGTGAAGTGCCGCCTGTAACTTAAGAAATCACAAAACAGCAAAAACAGAAATAATGAAACAATTTATTCAGCATTTTATAGTTATTATTATTATTATATGCAATGAAGTTACACTAAGTTCACACTGTGGCTCAGTGACAGGAGGCTCTGCAACTCCTGCTGCTCTATATCGACTCCATCCGACCTCCTGCTGCTCTACATTAGTCTCTCAGTGTCTCCCAGTGTCTCTCTGTGTCTCCCAGTGTCTCTCAGTGTCTCCCAGTGTCTCTCTGTGTCTCCCCAGTGTCCCCCAGTGTCCCTCAGTGTCCCTCAGTGTCTCCCCAGTGTCCCTCAGTGTCCCCCAGTGTCCCCCAGTGTCCCTCAGTGTCTCTGTGTCTCCCAGTGTCTCCCAGTGTCTCTCAGTGTCTCTCAGTGTCTCCCAGTGTCTCTCAGTGTCTCCCAGTGTCTCTCTGTGTCTCCCAGTGTCTCTCAGTGTCTCCCAGTGTCTCCCAGTGTCTCTCAGTGTCTCCCAGTGTCTCTCAGTGTCTCCCAGTGTCTCCCAGTGTCTCTCAGTGTCTCTCTGTGTCTCCCAGTGTCTCTTCAGTGTCTCCCAGTGTCTCTCAGTGTCTCTCTGTGTCTCCCAGTGTCTCCCAGTGTCTCCCAGTGTCTCCCAGTGTCTCTCAGTGTCTCTCTGTGTCTCTCAGTGTCTCCCAGTGTCTCTCAGTGTCTCCCAGTGTCTCTCAGTGTCCCCCAGTGTCCCTCAGTGTCTCCCAGTGTCCCTCAGTGTACCTCAGTGTCTCCCAGTGTCTCCCCAGTGTCTCCCAGTGTCCCCCAGTGTCTCTCAGTGTCTCCCAGTGTCTCCCAGTGTCTCTCTGTCTCCCAGTGTCTCCCAGTGTCTCTCAGTGTCTCCCAGTGTCTCTCAGTGTCTCCCAATGTCTCCCAGTGTCTCTCTGCGTCTCTCAGTGTCTCCCAGTGTCTCCCAATGTCTCCCAGTGTTTCTCTGTGTCTCTCAGTGTCTCCCAGTGTCTCCCAGTGTCTCTCAGTGTCTCCCAATGTCTCCCAGTGTCTCTCTGTGTCTCTCAGTGTCTCCCAGTGTCTCCCAATGTCTCCCAGTGTCTCTCAGTGTCTCCCAGTGTCTCTCAGTGTCTCTCAGTGTCTCTCTGTGTCTCCCAGTGTCTCCCAGTGTCTCTCTGTCTCCCAGTGTCTCCCAATGTCTCTCAGTGTCTCTCAGTGTCTCCCAGTGTCTCTCTGTGTCTCTCAGTGTCTCCCAGTGTCTCTCCGTGTCTCCCAGTGTCTCTCTGTGTCTCTCAGTGTCTCCCAGTGTCTCCCAGTGTCTCCCCGTGTCTCTCTGTGTCTCCCAATATCTCCCAGTGTCTCTCTGTGTCTCCCAGTGTCTCCCTGTGTCTCCCACTGTCTCTCTGTGTCACTCAGTGTCTCCCAGTGTCTCTCTGTGTCTCGCAGTGTCTCCCAGTGTCTCTCTGTGTCTCCCAGTGTCTCCCAGTGTCTCTCAGTGTCTCCCAGTGTCTCTGTGTCTCGCAGTGTCTCCCAGTGTCTCCCAGTGTCTCTCTGTGTCTCCCAGTGTCTCCCAGTGTCTCGCAGTATCTCCCAGTGTCTCTCAGTGTCTCCCATTGTCTCTGTGTCTCCCAGTGTCTCTCAGTGTCTCCCAGTGTCTCTCAGTGTCTCCTAGTGTGTCCCAGTGTCTCTCAGTGTCTCCCAGTGTCTCCCAGTGTCTCTCTGTGTCTCTCAGTGTCTCCCAGTGTCTCCCAGTGTCTCTCAGTGTCTCTCAGTGTCTCCCAGTGTCTCTCTGTGTCTCCCAGTGTCTCTCTGTGTCTCCCAGTGTCTCTCAGTGTCTCTCTGTGTCTCCCAGTGTCTCTCTGTGTCTCCCAGTGTCTCTCTGTGTCTCTCAGTGTCTCCCAGTGTCTCCCAGTGTCTCTCTGTGTCTCTCAGTGTCTCCCAGTGTCTCTCTGTGTCTCCCAGTGTCTCCTAGTGTCTCTGTGTCTCCCAGTGTCTCTCAGTGTCTCCCAGTGTCTCTCTGTGTCTCCCAGTGTCTCCCAGTGTCTCTCTGTGTCTCCCAGTGTCTCTCAGTGTCTCTCAGTGTCTCCCAGTGTCTCTCTGTGTCTCTCTGTGTCTCCCAGTGTCTCTCAGTGTCTCCCAGTGTCTCTCAGTGTCTCTCAGTGTCTCTCTGTGTCTCCCAGTGTCTCTCAGTGTCTCCCAGTGTCTCTCAGTGTCTCTCAGTGTCTCCCAGTGTCTCTCAGTGTCTCCCAGTGTCTCTCAGTGTCTCCCAGTGTCTCCCAGTGTCTCTCAATGTCTCCCAGTGTCTCTCTGTCTCCCAGTGTCTCCCAGTGTCTCTCAGTGTCTCCCAGTGTCTCTCAGTGTCTCCCAATGTCTCCCAGTGTTTCTCTGTGTCTCTCAGTGTCTCCCAGTGTCTCCCAGTGTCTCTCAGTGTCTCCCAATGTCTCCCAGTGTCTCTCTGTGTCTCTCAGTGTCTCCCAGTGTCTCCCAATGTCTCCCAGTGTCTCTCAGTGTCTCCCAGTGTCTCTCAGTGTCTCTCAGTGTCTCTCTGTGTCTCCCAGTGTCTCCCAGTGTCTCTCTGTCTCCCAGTGTCTCCCAATGTCTCTCAGTGTCTCTCAGTGTCTCCCAGTGTCTCTCTGTGTCTCTCAGTGTCTCCCAGTGTCTCTCAGTGTCTCCCAGTGTCTCTCTGTGTCTCTCAGTGTCTCCCAGTGTCTCCCAGTGTCTCCCCGTGTCTCTCTGTGTCTCCCAATATCTCCCAGTGTCTCTCTGTGTCTCCCAGTGTCTCCCTGTGTCTCCCACTGTCTCTCTGTGTCACTCAGTGTCTCCCAGTGTCTCTCTGTGTCTCGCAGTGTCTCCCAGTGTCTCTCTGTGTCTCCCAGTGTCTCCCAGTGTCTCTCAGTGTCTCCCAGTGTCTCTCAGTGTCTCCCAGTGTCTCCCAGTGTCTCCCAGTGTCTCCCAGTGTCTCCCAGTGTCTCTCAGTGTCTCCCAGTGTCTCTCAGTGTCTCCCAGTGTCTCCCAGTGTCTCTCAGTGTCTCCCAGTGTCTCCCAGTGTCTCTCTGTGTCTCTCAGTGTCTCCCAGTGTCTCCCAGTGTCTCTCAGTGTCTCTCAGTGTCTCCCAGTGTCTCTCTGTGTCTCCCAGTGTCTCTCTGTGTCTCCCAGTGTCTCTCAGTGTCTCTCTGTGTCTCCCAGTGTCTCTCTGTGTCTCCCAGTGTCTCTCTGTGTCTCTCAGTGTCTCCCAGTGTCTCCCAGTGTCTCTCTGTGTCTCTCAGTGTCTCCCAGTGTCTCTCTGTGTCTCCCAGTGTCTCCCAGTGTCTCTCTGTGTCTCCCAGTGTCTCCCAGTGTCTCTCAGTGTCTCCCAGTGTCTCTCTGTGTCTCCCAGTGTCTCCCAGTGTCTCTCTGTGTCTCCCAGTGTCTCCCAGTGTCTCTCTGTGTCTCCCAGTGTCTCTCTGTGTCTCTCAGTGTCTCCCAGTGTCTCTCAGTGTCTCTCTGTGAATCCCAGTGTCTCTCTGTGTCTCCCAGTGTCTCCCAGTGTCTCTCAGTGTCTCCCAGTGTCCCCCAGTGTCCCCCAGTGTCCCTCAGTGTCCCCCAGTGTCCCCCAGTGTCCCCCAGTGTCCCCCAGTGTCTCCCAGTGTCTCTCAGTGTCTCCCATTGTCTCTGTGTCTCCCAGAGTCTCTCTGTGTCTCCCAGTGTCTCCAGTGTCTCCCAGTGTCTCTCAGTGTCTCTGTGTCTCAGTGTCTCTCAGTGTCTCCCAGTGTCTCAGTGTCTCCAGTGTGTCTCCCAGTGTCTCTGTGTCTCCCCAGTGTCTCCCAGTGTCCCTCAGTGTCTCCCAGTGTCCCCCAGTGTCCCTCAGTGTCCCCCAGTGTCCCCCAGTGTCCCCCAGTGTCCCCCAGTGTCTCCCCAGTGTCCCTCAGTGTCTCCCCAGTGTCCCTCAGTGTCCCCCAGTGTCTCCCAGTGTCCCCCAGTGTCCCCCAGTGTCTCCCAGTGTCCCCCAGTGTCTCCCAGTGTCCCCCAGTGTCCCTCAGTGTCTCCCAGTGTGTCTCCCAGTGTCTCCCAGTGTCTCTCAGTGTCTCCCAGTGTCTCCCAGTGTCTCCCAGTGTCTCTCTGTGTCTCCCAGTGTCTCTCAGTGTCTCCCAGTGTCTCTCAGTGTCTCTCAGTGTCTCCCAGTGTCTCCCAGTGTCTCTCAGTGTCTCCCAGTGTCTCTCAGTGTCTCCCAGTGTCTCCCAGTGTCTCGCAGTATCTCACAGTGTCTCTCAGTGTCTCTCAGTGTCTCCCATTGTCTCTGTGTCTCCCAGTGTCTCTCAGTGTCTCCCAGTGTCTCTCAGTGTCTCCCAGTGTCTCCCAGTGTCTCTCTGTGTCTCCCAGTGTCTCCCAGTGTCTCTCTGTGTCTCCCAGTGTCTCTCAGTGTCTCCCAGTGTCTCTCAGTGTCTCCCAGTGTCTCTCTGTGTCTCCCAGTGTCTCTCTGTGTCTCTCAGTGTCTCCCAGTGTCTCTCTGTGTCTCCCAGTGTCTCCCAGTGTCTCTCAGTGTCTCCCAGTGTCCCCCAGTGTCTCTCAGTGTCTCCCAGTGTCTCTCAGTGTCTCCCAGTGTCTCTCAGTGTCCTCTCAGTGTCTCCCAGTGTCTCTCAGTGTCTCCCAGTGTCTCTCAGTGTCTCTCTGTGTCTCCCAGTGTCTCTCAGTGTCTCTCTGTGTCTCCCAGTGTCTCCCAGTGTCTCTCTGTGTCCCCAGTGTCTCGGTGTCTCCCAGTGTCTCGCAGTATCTCACAGTGTCTCTCAGTGTCTCTCAGTGTCTCTCTGTGTCTCCCAGTGTCTCTCAGTGTCTCTCAGTGTCTCTCAGTGTCTCCCAGTGTCTCTCAGTGTCTCCCAGTGTCTCTCAGTGTCTCTCAGTGTCTCTCAGTGTCTCTCTGTGTCTCCCAGTGTCTCTCAGTGTCTCTCAGTGTCTCTCAGTGTCTCTCAGTGTCTCCCAGTGTCTCTCAGTGTCTCTCAGTGTCTCTCTGTGTCTCTATGTGTCTCTCAGTGTCTCTCTGTGTCTCTCAGTGTCTCTCAGTGTCTCTCAGTGTCTCTCTGTGTCTCCCAGTGTCTCCCAGTGTCTCCCAGTGTCTCTCTGTGTCTCCCAGTGTCTCTCAGTGTCTCTCAGTGTCTCCCAGTGTCTCTCAGTGTCTCTCAGTGTCTCCCAGTGTCTCTCAGTGTCTCCCAGTGTCTCTCAGTGTCTCTCAGTGTCTCTCTGTGTCTCCCAGTGTCTCTCAGTGTCTCCCAGTGTCTCTGTGTGTCTCTCAGTGTCTCCCAGTGTCTCTCAATGTCTCCCAGTGTCTCCCAGTGTCTCTCAATGTCTCCCAGTGTCTCTCTGTCTCCCAGTGTCTCCCAGTGTCTCTCAGTGTCTCCCAGTGTCTCTCAGTGTCTCCCAATGTCTCCCAGTGTCTCTCTGCGTCTCTCAGTGTCTCCCAGTGTCTCCCAGTGTCTCCCAATGTCTCCCAGTGTTTCTCTGTGTCTCTCAGTGTCTCCCAGTGTCTCCCAGTGTCTCTCAGTGTCTCCCAATGTCTCCCAGTGTCTCTCTGTGTCTCCCAGTGTCTCAGTTCCCAGTGTCCCTCAGTGTCTCCCAGTGTCCCTCAGTGTACCTCAGTGTCTCCCAGTGTCTCCCCAGTGTCTCCCAGTGTCCCCCAGTGTCCCTCAGTGTCTCCCAGTGTCCCTCAGTGTCTCCCAGTGTCCCCCAGTGTCCCTCAGTGTCTCCCAGTGTCCCTCAGTGTCTCCCAGTGTCTCCCAGTGTCCCTCAGTGTCCCCCAGTGTCCCCCAGTGTCCCTCAGTGTCCCCCAGTGTCTCCCAGTGTCCCCCAGTGTCCCCCAGTGTCCCTCAGTGTCTCCCAGTGTCTCTCTGTCTCAGTGTCTCCCAGTGTCTCTCAGTGTCCCCCAGTGTCCCCCAGTGTCCCTCAGTGTCCCCCAGTGTCTCCCAGTGTCCCCCAGTGTCCCCCAGTGTCTCCCCAGTGTCCCCCAGTGTCTCCCCAGTGTCTCCCAGTGTCTCTGTGTCTCCCAGTGTCTCCAGTGTCGCTCTGTGTCCCCCAGTGTCCCTCAGTGTCCCCCAGTGTCCCTCAGTGTCCCCCAGTGTCTCCCAGTGTCAGTGTCCCTCAGTGTCTCCCCAGTGTCTCTCTGTGTCTCTCAGTGTCTCAGTGTCTCCCAGTGTCTCCCAGTGTCTCCCAGTGTCCCTCAGTGTCTCCCAGTGTCTCTGTGTCTCAGTGTCTCCCAGTGTCTCTCAGTGTCTCCCAGTGTCTCAGTGTCTCCCAGTGTCTCTCAGTGTCTCCCAGTGTCTCTGTCTCTCAGTGTCCCCAGTGTCTCCCCAGTGTCCCCTCAGTGTCCCCAGTGTCCCCCCAGTGTCTCCCCAGTGTCCCTCAGTGTCCCTCAGTGTCCCCCAGTGTCCCTCAGTGTCTCCCAGTGTCTCCCAGTGTCCCTCAGTGTCTCCCAGTGTCCCCCAGTGTCCCCCAGTGTCCCTCAGTGTCTCCCAGTGTCCCTCAGTGTCTCCCAGTGTCTCCCATTGTCTCTGTGTCTCCCAGTGTCTCCCAGTGTCTCCCAGTGTCCCTCAGTGTCTCCCAGTGTCCCCCAGTGTCTCCCAGTGTCCCCCAGTGTCCCCCAGTGTCCCCCAGTGTCTCCTCAGTGTCCCTCAGTGTCTCCCAGTGTCCCCCAGTGTCCCTCAGTGTCCCCCAGTGTCCCCCAGTGTCTCCAGTGTCTCTGTGTCTCCCAGTGTCTCTCAGTGTCTCTCAGTGTCTCCCAGTGTCTCTCAGTGTCTCCCAGTGTCTCTCAGTGTCTCTCAGTGTCTCCCAGTGTCTCTCAGTGTCTCTCAGTGTCTCCCAGTGTCTCTGTGTCTCTCAGTGTCTCCCAGTGTCTCTCAGTGTCTCTCAGTGTCTCTCAGTGTCTCCCAGTGTCTCTCAGTGTCTCCCAGTGTCTCTCAGTGTCTCCCAGTGTCCCCCAGTGTCCCTCAGTGTCCCCCAGTGTCTCCCCAGTGTCCCCCAGTGTCCCCCAGTGTCCCTCAGTGTCCCCCAGTGTCCCCCAGTGTCCCTCAGTGTCTCCCAGTGTCTCCCAGTGTCTCTCTGTGTCTCCCAGTGTCTCTCAGTGTCTCCCAGTGTCTCTCAGTGTCTCTCAGTGTCTCCCAGTGTCTCTCAGTGTCTCCCAGTGTCCCCTCAGTGTCTCCCAGTGTCCCTCAGTGTCTCCCAGTGTCCCCCAGTGTCTCCCAGTGTCCCCCAGTGTCCCTCAGTGTCTCCCAGTGTCCCCCAGTGTCCCTCAGTGTCTCCCAGTGTCCCTCAGTGTCTCCCAGTGTCCCTCAGTGTCTCCCAGTGTCCCCCAGTGTCGCCCAGTGTCCGTCAGTGTCTCACAGTGTCTCCCAGTGTCTCTGTGTCTCCCAGTGTCTCTCAGTGTCCCTCAGTGTCTCCCAGTGTCTCTCAGTGTCTCCCAGTGTCTGTGTCTCCCAGTGTCCCTCAGTGTCTCCCAGTGTCTCCCAGTGTCCCTCAGTGTCCCTCAGTGTCCATTAGTGTCCCTCAGTGTCTCCCAGTGTCTCTCAGTGTCTCAGTGTCTCCCAGTGTCCCTCAGTGTCCCCCAGTGTCCCTCAGTGTCCCTCAGTGTCTCTCTGTGTCTCAGTGTCCCTCAGTGTCTCCCCAGTGTCCCCCAGTGTCTCCCAGTGTCTCCCAGTGTCTCTCTGTGTCTCCCAGTGTCTCTCAGTGTCTCCCAGTGTCTCCCAGTGTCTCTCAGTGTCTCTCAGTGTCTCCCAGTGTCTCTCAGTGTCTCCCAGTGTCTCCCAGTGTCTCCCCAGTGTCCCTCAGTGTCCCCCAGTGTCCCTCAGTGTCTCCCAGTGTCCCCTCAGTGTCTCCCAGTGTCCCTCAGTGTCTCCCAGTGTCCCCCAGTGTCCCCCAGTGTCCCTCAGTGTCTCCCAGTGTCCCCCAGTGTCCCTCAGTGTCCCCCAGTGTCCCTCAGTGTCCCCCAGTGTCCCTCAGTGTCCCCCAGTGTCCCTCAGTGTCCCCCAGTGTCCCCCAGTGTCCCTCAGTGTCTCCCAGTGTCCCCCAGTGTCCCTCAGTGTCCCCCAGTGTCTCCCAGTGTCCCCTCAGTGTCTCCCAGTGTCCCTCAGTGTCTCCCAGTGTCCCCCAGTGTCCCTCAGTGTCCCCCAGTGTCCCTCAGTGTCTCCCAGTGTCCCTCAGTGTCTCCCAGTGTCTCCCAGTGTCTCTCTGTCTCCCAGTGTCTCCCAGTGTCTCTCAGTGTCTCTCAGTGTCTCTCAGTGTCTCCCAGTGTCTCCCAGTGTCTCTCTGTGTCTCCCAGTGTCTCCCAGTGTCTCTCTGTCTCCCAGTGTCTCCCAGTGTCTCTCAGTGTCTCCCAGTGTCTCCCAGTGTCTCCCAGTGTCTCTCAGTGTCTCTCAGTGTCTCCCAGTGTCTCTCTGTGTCTCCCAGTGTCTCCCAGTGTCTCTCAGTGTCTCCCAGTGTCTCTCTGTGTCTCCCAGTGTCTCCCAGTGTCTCTCTGTGTCTCCCAGTGTCTCCCTGTGTCTCCCAGTGTCTCTCAGTGTCTCCCAGTGTCTCTGTGTCTCGCAGTGTCTCCCAGTGTCTCTCAGTGTCTCCCAGTGTCTCCCAGTGTCTCGCAGTATCTCACAGTGTCTCCCAGTGTCTCTCAGTGTCTCTCAGTGTCTCTCTGTGTCTCCCAGTGTCTCCCAGTGTCTCTCAGTGTCTCCCAGTGTCTCCCAGTGTCTCCCAGTGTGTCTCCCAGTGTCTCCCAGTGTCTCTCAGTGTCTCCCAGTGTCTCCCAGTGTCTCTCAGTGTCTCCCAGTGTCTCTCAGTGTCTCCCAGTGTCTCCCAGTGTCTCTCAGTGTCTCTCAGTGTCTCCCAGTGTCTCTCAGTGTCTCCCAGTGTCTCTCAGTGTCTCCCAGTGTCTCTCAGTGTCTCTCAGTGTCTCTCAGTGTCTCCCAGTGTCTCCCAGTGTCTCTCTGTGTCTCTCAGTGTCTCTCAGTGTCTCCCAGTGTCTCTCAGTGTCTCCCAGTGTCCCTCAGTGTCTCCCAGTGTCTCCCAGTGTCCCTCAGTGTCCCCCAGTGTCTCTCAGTGTCCCTCAGTGTCCCCCAGTGTCCCTCAGTGTCTCCCAGTGTCCCTCAGTGTCTCCCAGTGTCTCTCAGTGTCTCCCAGTGTCTCTCTGTGTCTCCCAGTGTCTCCCAGTGTCTCAGTGTCTCCCAGTGTCTCCCAGTGTCTCGCAGTATCTCACAGTGTCTCTCAGTGTCTCTCAGTGTCTCCCATTGTCTCTGTGTCTCCCAGTGTCTCTCTGTGTCTCCCAGTGTCTCCCAGTGTCTCAGTGTCTCTCCAGTGTCTCTCAGTGTCTCTCAGTGTCCCCCAGTGTCCCTCAGTGTCCCTCAGTGTCTCCCCAGTGTCCCTCAGTGTCCCTCAGTGTCCCCCAGTGTCTCCCAGTGTCCCCCAGTGTCCCTCAGTGTCTCCCAGTGTCTCCCAGTGTCCCTCAGTGTCTCCCAGTGTCCCTCAGTGTCCCTCAGTGTCCCCCAGTGTCCCTCAGTGTCTCCCAGTGTCCCTCAGTGTCTCCCAGTGTCCCCCAGTGTCCCTCAGTGTCCCCCAGTGTCCCCCAGTGTCCCCCAGTGTCCCTCAGTGTCTCCCAGTGTCTCAGTGTCCCCCAGTGTCCCTCAGTGTCCCCCAGTGTCCCCCAGTGTCCCTCAGTGTCTCCCAGTGTCCCCAGTGTCTCCCAGTGTCCCTCAGTGTCCCTCAGTGTCTCCCAGTGTCCCTCAGTGTCTCCCAGTGTCCCTCAGTGTCTCTCAGTGTCTCCCAGTGTCTCCCAGTGTCTCCCAGTGTCTCTCAGTGTCTCTCTGTGTCTCCCAGTGTCCCCCAGTGTCTCCCCAGTGTCTCCCAGTGTGTCTCCCAGTGTCTCTCTGTGTCTCCCAGTGTCTCTCAGTGTCTCCCAGTGTCTCTCAGTGTCTCTCTGTGTCTCCCAGTGTCTCCCAGTGTCTCTCAGTGTCTCTCAGTGTCTCCCAGTGTCTCCCAGTGTCTCTCAGTGTCTCTCAGTGTCTCTCAGTGTCTCTCAGTGTCTCCCAGTGTCTCTCACTGTCTCTCAGTGTCTCTGTGTCCCTCAGTGTCCCCCAGTGTCCCCCAGTGTCCCTCAGTGTCCCTCAGTGTCCCCCAGTGTCTCCCAGTGTCCCCCAGTGTCCCTCAGTGTCTCCCAGTGTCCCCCAGTGTCTCCCAGTGTCCCTCAGTGTCCCTCAGTGTCTCCCAGTGTCTCCCAGTGTCCCCCAGTGTCCCCCAGTGTCTCTCAGTGTCTCTCCAGTGTCTCCCAGTGTCTCTCAGTGTCTCCCAGTGTCTCAGTGTCTCTCAGTGTCTCCCAGTGTCTCCCAGTGTCTCGTGTCTCAGTGTCTCCCAGTGTCTCTCTGTGTCTCCCAGTGTCTCAGTGTCTCGTGTCTCCCAGTGTCTCTCTGTGTCTCAGTGTCTCCCAGTGTCTCCCAGTGTCTCTCAGTGTCTCTCAGTGTCTCCCAGTGTCTCCCAGTGTCTCTCAGTGTGTCTCCCAGTGTCTCAGTGTCTCCCAGTGTCTCCTGTGTCTCAGTGTCTCTCAGTGTCTCTCAGTGTCTCCAGTGTCTCCCAGTGTCTCTCAGTGTCTCTCTCTGTGTCTCTCAGTGTCTCTCAGTGTCTCCCAGTGTGTCTCCCAGTGTCTCCCAGTGTCTCAGTGTCTCCTCAGTGTCTCCTCTGTGTCTCAGTGTCCCCCAGTGTCCCTCAGTGTCTCCCAGTGTCCCTCAGTGTACCTCAGTGTCTCCCAGTGTCTCCCCAGTGTCTCCCAGTGTCCCCCAGTGTCCCTCAGTGTCCCCCAGTGTCCCCCAGTGTCCCTCAGTGTCTCCCAGTGTCCCTCAGTGTCTCCCAGTGTCCCCCAGTGTCCCTCAGTGTCCCCCAGTGTCCCCCAGTGTCCCTCAGTGTCTCCCAGTGTCCCTCAGTGTCTCCCAGTGTCCCTCAGTGTCTCCCAGTGTCCCTCAGTGTCTCCCCAGTGTCCCTCAGTGTCCCCCAGTGTCCCTCAGTGTCTCCCAGTGTCTCCCAGTGTCCCCCAGTGTCCCTCAGTGTCCCCCAGTGTCCCCCAGTGTCCCCCAGTGTCTCCCAGTGTCCCTCAGTGTACCTCAGTGTCTCCCAGTGTCTCCCCAGTGTCTCCCAGTGTCTCCCAGTGTCTCTCAGTGTCTCTGTGTCTCCCAGTGTCTCTCAGTGTCTCCCAGTGTCTCTCAGTGTCTCTCAGTGTCTCCCAGTGTCTCTCAGTGTCTCCCAGTGTCTCTCAGTGTCTCCCTGTGTCTCCCAGTGTCTCCCAGTGTCTCCCAGTGTCTCTCTGTGTCTCTCTGTGTCTCCCAGTGTCTCTCTGTGTCTCCCAGTGTCTCCCAGTGTCTCTCAGTGTCTCTCAGTGTCTCTCTGTGTCTCCCAGTGTCTCCCAGTGTCTCCCAGTATCTCTGTGTCTCTCAGTGTCTCCCAGTGTCTCTCAGTGTCTCTCAGTGTCTTTCTGTGTCTCCCAGTGTCTCTCAGTGTCTCTCAGTGTCTCCCAGTGTCTCCCAGTGTCTCTCTGTGTCTCCCAGTGTCTCTCAGTGTCTCCCAGTGTCTCTCTGTGTCTCCCAGTGTCTCTCAGTGTGTCCCAGTGTCTCTCAGTGTCTCCCAGTGTCTCCCAGTGTCTCTCAGTGTCTCCCAGTGTCTCTCAGTGTCTCGGCCTTCATGTGGTCCACTGGTCCGTCTGGAGGACTCATCCAATGCTCCACTAAGTAGTGATGACATCATGCTCCTCTGAGTAGTGATGACATCATGCTCCACTAAGTAGTGATGACATCATGCTCCTCTGAGTAGTGATGACATCATGCTCCACTAAGTAGTGATGACATCATGCTCCTCTGAGTACTGATGGCATGCTCCACTAAGTAGTGATGACATCATGCTCCACTAAGTAGTGATGACATCATGCTCCTCTGAGTACTGATGACATCATGCTCCACTAAGTAGTGATGACATCATGCTCCACTAAGTAGTGATGACATCATGCTCCTCTGAGTAGTGATGACATCATGCTCCACTAAGTAGTGATGACATCATGTTCCACGAAGTAGTGATGACATCATGCTCCACTAAGTAGTGATGACATCATGCTCCACTAAGTAGTGATGACATCATGCTCCTCTGAGTAGTGATGACATCATGCTCCACTAAGTAGTGATGACATCATGCTCCACTAAGTAGTGATGACATCATGCTCCTCTGAGTAGTGATGACATCATGCTCCCCTGAGTAGTGATGACATCATGCTCCTCTGAGTACTGATGACATCATGCTCCACTAAGTAGTGATGACATCATGCTCCTCTGAGTACTGATGACATCATGCTCCACTAAGTAGTGATGACATCATGCTCCACTAAGTAGTGATGACATCATGCTCCTCTGAGTACTGATGACATCATGCTCCACTAAGTAGTGATGACATCATGCTCCACTAAGTAGTGATGACATCATGCTCCTCTGAGTACTGATGACATCATGCTCCTCTGAGTAGTGATGACATCATGCTCCACTAAGTAGTGATGACATCATGCTCCTCTGAGTAGTGATGACATCATGCTCCTCTGAGTACTGATGACATCATGCTCCTCTGAATAGTGATGACATCATGCTCCACTAAGTAGTGATGACATCATGCTCCTCTGAGTACTGATGACATCATGCTCCACTAAGTAGTGATGACATCATGCTCCTCTGAGTAGTGATAACATCATGCTCCACTAAGTAGTGATGACATCATGCTCCTCTGAGTACTGATGACATGCTCTACTAAGTAGTGATGACATCATGCTCCTCTGAGTACTGATGACATCATGCTCCACTAAGTAGTGATGACATCATGCTCCTCTGAGTACTGATGACATCATGCTCCACTAAGTAGTGATGACATCATGCTCCTCTGAGTAGTGATGACATCATGTTCCACGAAGTAGTGATGACATCATGCTCCTCTGAGTAGTGATGACATCATGCTCCACTAAGTAGTGATGACATCATGCTCCTCTGAGTAGTGATGACATCATGCTCCACTAAGTAGTGATGACATCATGCTCCTCTGAGTAGTGATGACATCATGCTCCTCTGAGTAGTGATGACATCATGCTCCTCTGAGTACTGATGACATCATGCTCCACTAAGTAGTGATGACATCATGCTCCACTAAGTAGTGATGACATCATGCTCCACTAAGTAGTGATGACATCATGCTCCTCTGAGTAGTGATGACATCATGCTCCTCTGAGTACTGATGACATCATGCTCCTCTGAGTAGTGATGACATCATGCTCCTCTGAGTACTGATGACATCATGCTCCTCTGAATAGTGATGACATCATGCTCCACTAAGTAGTGATGACATCATGCTCCTCTGAGTACTGATGACATCATGCTCCACTAAGTAGTGATGACATCATGCTCCTCTGAGTAGTGATAACATCATGCTCCACTAAGTAGTGATGACATCATGCTCCTCTGAGTACTGATGACATGCTCTACTAAGTAGTGATGACATCATGCTCCTCTGAGTAGTGATGACATCATGTTCCACGAAGTAGTGATGACATCATGCTCCTCTGAGTAGTGATGACATCATGCTCCACTAAGTAGTGATGACATCATGCTCCTCTGAGTAGTGATGACATCATGCTCCACTAAGTAGTGATGACATCATGCTCCTCTGAGTAGTGATGACATCATGCTCCTCTGAGTAGTGATGACATCATGCTCCTCTGAGTACTGATGACATCATGCTCCACTAAGTAGTGATGACATCATGCTCCACTAAGTAGTGATGACATCATGCTCCACTAAGTAGTGATGACATCATGCTCCTCTGAGTAGTGATGACATCATGCTCCTCTGAGTACTGATGACATCATGCTCCTCTGAGTAGTGATGACATCATGCTCCACTAAGTAGTGATGACATCATGCTCCTCTGAGTAGTGATGACATCATGCTCCTCTGAGTACTGATGACATCATGCTCCTCTGAATAGTGATGACATCATGCTCCACTAAGTAGTGATGACATCATGCTCCTCTGAGTACTGATGACATCATGCTCCTCTGAGTACTGATGACATCATGCTCCTCTGAGTAATGATGACATCGAGGCATCCAGGTCCGGGTCTCCAGAGAGACCTCGTGTGTGGAGCAAGACCCCCTGAGACCCTCAGACCACTAGCAGCAGGCCTGTAAGGGTCCAGAGCCTCAGGTCCACCACCAGCTCCTCTCTGATTGGCTGAGGCCTGTGTGAGGTCTGGGTGGTCCAGAGGAACTTTACGAGCGTGTTGAAGGCCACCTTGCCCGTTGTCATGGTGATGTGTTCCCCCTGAATGTGAGGGGGAGATATGCACACACACACACACACACACACACACACACAGGGGGGGGGTCTCTAATAATGTGAACAAAGGTCACCGTGGAAACCAAAATGTCACCAGCGAGGTCGCTTTGGGGAAATATGTGGATGCAAACTTTTAATGGATTTGCAAATAAATTGAAGAATAAACAAGTTGACCGTCCAGAGAGGACGATAAGAACAACAGGACGGAGCGCGCGAGGCTATTCTATAACTGTGTTCCTGAAGGCAGCAGCTGGAGGCCACAGTGAACTACACACACAGGTTTAACCAGGGACCTCCACTGTATACAACAACAACAACTCTGTGTATTGTTGTTGTTTACACGGCGGCCAGCAGACACACTCAGTGACGACGTCATGTTTTGCTGTAATTAGTGAATAACTAATGAGCCGTTCATAATGAGAACTCAGCTCCACGTCTAGTTAAAGATGACGGACGTGTTCCAGGATCACGAGTCGATCATCTTTTGAAACGCAGGAATGAAGATATGAATATAAAATGATGTTAATCAGATTCTACAGAGAAAAGCTCCACGAGCTTCAGGTCCTCAGTTTAGTTACAGAAGTCAAACATTAAGGAAGCAGAACGTAAACAAACCTGGAAACACGCTCAGCGTCCTCACGTCTGTCTCCCTCTGCAGCTTCACAGATGGAGGGATGAGAAGGAGGGGTGGGAGTAGGGATGAGATGGAGGGATGAGAAGGAGGGGTGGGAGTAGGGGTGAGATGGAGGGATGAGAAGGAGGGGTGGGAGTAGGGGTGAGATGGAGGGATCAGAAGGAGGGGTGGGAGTAGGGGTGAGATGGAGGGATGAGAAGGAGGGGTGGGAGTAGGGATGAGATGGAGGGATCAGAAGGAGGGGTGGGAGTAGGGGTGAGATGGAGGGATCAGAAGGAGGGGTGGGAGTAGGGATGAGATGGAGGGATGAGAAGGAGGGGTGGGAGTAGGGATGAGATGGAGAGATGAGAAGGAGGGGTGGGAGTAGGGGTGAGATGGAGGGATGAGAAGGAGGGGTAGGAGTAGGGATGAGATGAAGGGATGAGAAGGAGGGGTGGGAGTAGGGGTGAGATGGAGGGATCAGAAGGAGGGGTGGGAGTAGGGGTGAGATGGAGGGATGAGAAGGAGGGGTGGGAGTAGGGATGAGATGGAGGGATCAGAAGGAGGGGTAGGAGTAGGGATGATATGGAGGGATGAGAAGGAGGGGTGGGAGTAGGGATGAGATGGAGGGATCAGAAGGAGGGGTGGGAGTAGGGATGAGATGGAGGGATGAGAAGGAGGGGTGGGAGTAGGGGTGAGATGGAGGGATGAGAAGGAGGGGTAGGAGTAGGGATGAGATGGAGGGATCAGAAGGAGGGTGGGAGTAGGGGTGAGATGGAGGGATGAGAAGGAGGGTGGGAGTAGGGATGAGATGGAGGGATCAGAAGGAGGGTGGGAGTAGGGATGAGATGGAGGGATGAGAAGGAGGGGTGGGAGTAGGGGTGAGATGGAGGGATGAGAAGGAGGGGTGGGAGTAGGGATGAGATGGAGGGATGAGAAGGAGGGGTAGGAGTATGGATGAGATGAAGGGATGAGATGGAGGGGTGGGAGTAGGGGTGATATGGAGGGATGAGAAGGAGGGGTGGGAGTAGGGGTGAGAGGGAGGGATGAGAAGGAGGGGTAGGAGTAGGGATGAGATGAAGGGATGAGAAGGAGGGGTGGGAGTAGGGGTGAGATGGAGGGATGAGAAGGAGGGGTGGGAGTAGGGGTGAGATGGACGGATGAGAAGAGTGGGTGGGAGTAGGGATGAGATGGAGGGATGAGAAGGAGGGGTAGGAGTAGGGGTGAGATGGAGGGATGAGAAGGAGGGGTAGGAGTAGGGGTGAGATGGAGGGATGAGAAGGAGGGGTAGGAGTAGGGATGAGATGAAGGGATGAGAAGGAGGGGTGGGAGTAGGGATGAGATGGAGGGATGAGAAGGAGGGGTGGGAGTAGGGGTGAGATGGAGGGATGAGAAGGAGGGGTGGGAGTAGGGATGAGATGGAGGGATGAGAAGGAGGGGTGGGAGTAGGGGTGAGATGGAGGGATGAGAAGGAGGGGTGGGAGTAGGGGTGAGATGGAGGGATGAGAAGGTCTACCTGTCCATCTGGAGGACAACATGTACACCTTCATCACAATAACATGACTCTCATGGATCTGGTTGCAGACGTGCACTCCGTTCCCTTTGGGCATGGTGTCTATGTGATGTAATGTAATGTGATGTGATGTAATGTGATGTAATGTAATGTGATGTGATGTGATGTGATGTGATGTAATGTGATGTGATGTGATGTGATGTGATGTGATGTGATGTGATGTGATGTGATGTAATGTAATGTGATGTGATGTGATGTGATGTGATGTGATGTAATGTGATGTAATGTGATGTGATGTAATGTGATGTGATGTGATGTAATGTGATGTGATGTAATGTGATGTAATGACATGTAATGTGATGTAATGACGTGATGTGATGTAATGACATGTAATGTGATATGATGTAATGTGATGTAATGTGATGTGATGTAATGTGATGTAATGTGATGTGATGTAATGTGATGTAATGTGATGTGATGTAATGTGATGTAATGTGTGATGTAATGTGATGTAATGTGATGTGATGTAATGTGATGTAATGTGATGTGATGTAATGTGATGTAATGTGATGTAATGTGATGTAATGTGATGTGATGTGATGTAATGTGATGTAATGTAATGTGATGTGATGTAATGTAATGTGATGTAATGTAATGTGATGTAATGTAATGTAATGTGATGTAATGTAATGTGATGTGATGTAATGTAATGTGATGTAATGTGATGTAATGTGATGTAATGTGATGTAATGTAATGTGATGTGATGTAATGTGTCTATGTGAGAGGAGGAGGGACTCATGTGTTCATTGAGTGGACAAGATGAAGAAGAGACAACATGTGAATGTGTCTTGGATTAACAGTCATTTCTGACTTCATGTCCAGAGGTCAGGGGGAGAGCTGGGTGACCTTGACTCACAGGTGGAGGTACACAGTGTCCAATGCGCCTGAATGGCATGCTGCCCTCTGCTGGTGGGTCATATCTATCTATCTCTATATATATATATAGCAGAGCTACTGGGGCTACTAGGCTAGCGGAGCTACTGGGGCTAGCGGAGCTACTGGGGCTAGCGGAGCTACTGGGCTACTGGGGCTACTAGGCTAGCGGAGCTACTAGGCTAGCAGAGCTACTGGGCTACTGGGGCTACTAGGCTAGCAGAGCTACTGGGCTACTGGGGCTACTAGGCTAGCGGAGCTACTGGGGCTACTAGGCTAGCGGAGCTATTAGGCTAGCAGAGCTACTGGGGCTACTAGGCTAGCGGAGCTACTGGGGCTACTAGGCTAGCGGAGCTACTAGGCTAGCAGAGCTACTGGGGCTACTAGGCTAGCGGAGCTACTGGGGCTAGCGGAGCTACTGGGCTACTGGGGCTACTAGGCTAGCGGAGCTACTGGGGCTACTAGGCTAGCGGAGCTATTAGGCTAGCAGAGCTACTGCGCTACTGGGGCTACTAGGCTAGCGGAGCTACTGGGGCTACTAGGCTAGCGGAGCTACTAGGCTAGCGGAGCTACTGGGCTACTGGGGCTACTAGGCTAGCGGAGCTACTGGGGCTACTAGGCTAGCGGAGCTACTAGGCTAGCGGAGCTACTGGGGCTACTAGGCTAGCGGAGCTACTGGGGCTACTAGGCTAGTGGAGCTACTGGGCTACTGGGGCTACTAGGCTAGCGGAGCTACTGGAGCTACTAGGCTAGCGGAGCTACTGGCGCTACTAGGCTAGCGGAGCTACTGGAGCTACTAGGCTAGCGGAGCTACATCTCCATCACCGGCTAGCTCCCCACAGCGCGTCTCTCTCTCCTAACAACAGGTGTAGATCCCCGATGCTGCCACCAGGTGGCGCCCTGACGGTGGAGGTCATGTGGCCTCTAGATTCACATTATTGTTTCAACATGAGAGGCGGGGCCTCCACCTCGGCCTCCACCGGGGCCTCCACCGGGGCCTCCACCGGGGCCTTCACCTCGGCCTCCACCGGGGCCTCGACCGGGGGCCTCCACCCCGCTAGGTGAGCTAACGAGAGCGTGTCCGCTCGGTGAGCTAACGAGAGCGTGTCCGCTCGGTGAGCTAACGAGAGCGTGTCCGCTAGGTGAGCTAACGAGAGCGTGTCCGCTAGGTGAGCTAACGAGAGCGTGTCCGCTCGGTGAGCTAACGAGAGCGTGTCCGCTAGGTGAGCTAACGAGAGCGTGTCCGCTCGGTGAGCTAACGAGAGCGTGTCCGCTAGGTGAGCTAACGAGAACGTGTCCGCTAGGTGAGCTAACGAGAGCGTGTCCGCTAGGTGAGCTAACGAGAGCGTGTCCGCTCGGTGAGCTAACGAGAGCGTGTCCGCTAGGTGAGCTAACGAGAGCGTGTCCGCTAGGTGAGCTAACGAGAGCGTGTCCGCTAGGTGAGCTAACGAGAGCGTGTCCACTAGGTGAGCTAACGAGAGCGTGTCCGCTAGGTGAGCTAACGAGAGCGTGTCCGCTCGGTGCCACTCGGCGGCTCTCTGCAGCGTGTTGACCTCGTTAGCATCGCTGCCGTGCACAGCTAGCAGAGCGCCTCCACTCGGGCTCACTGATGCCGACGGCTACCAGAGTGAAGTGTGTCCTCACCCTCTCACCAGACATGCTGGTTCTGACCCGGGTTCACGGGATCGGCGTCCACAGTAGCGCAGAGCTCTCGCTCAGGCGTACTGGGAGGACACCAGTAAGTACAGTGGCCATACTAGTGAAGGATTTGAAAACCAACAAAGTCATTGTAAAGGAAACACTTTATTACTCATTGATTAACAAAGACACACATTTATTATCCCCCTTCTCAAAAACATACAAGAACAACAAGTATTCAATTTAGCAATCAATAATCTTTCTACATTTTAGGATACTAGCAGGATCCTTTAAGACGGGCATTTACCAACCCCCATGCCATCTTCATATGAATTATTCATCTTCATCATCATGTTACTTCCACACCGCTAGCTGTTGGCATCACACGACATTAACGGCACACTTTCATTTGCACTTTAAATAACATAAGATGTCAATTGTGTTCTGCTGAATTGTGACATTTTTGAAAATTTAAATACAAATTTTAAGAATTTTCCTATACATATTTCCATTTGTTGCAAATTAAATGCCACCTGAAAAATCTATATAAAGGAGCAGTTACAAAAGTAACTGCCAAAGAAATAAGATATGTCCATGACTCAGTCCTCGTGTCATGGGTTAGTTGTTCAGATACAAAAGAATAAAAAGTGATAAACATCAAATGGGGAAAGTTTTTAAAAACGGTCTTAATCTTTGACACACAGGACACATCTTTTTACCAAATGACATTGCATTGATACATTTCATTGTGCACACTTTTTACATATTGTTTTCAATTCAGTGTCACATGGCTTTTGCCTAAAAGCCACCGTCGATGTCAGTGCACGACTTTCTGTCGGTTATACGTTGATGAGCATCTGAGCCACGGCCAGCAGCGTGAAGGAGACGACTGCCAGGGAGGCCACGGTGGGCGCAGGAGGGCTGCTGGAGCTGGCTGTGGACTCTGAAGTATGAGAAAAAGCAAAGATCGTAAGTAATGTTCGAATGTGTTGTCTTTGGAATTATCTGGATAGCAAGACAATAAAATAGCGTAACAAGTTCAAAATACAGGTTAAAAGAAAGCTGCATCAACCTTCAGCCCTAATCCTACTTTAATATTTAAAAATGAAGAAAGAATTACAAATATCACACTGTAAAATCCATTCAATAATGTGAAAGATAAACTCAATACATTTGAAGTACAACTATATACTTAAAATTGTGAAGTCACCAATAACTTACGTGCAGAGACGCTGCCGGCGACAACGTCCAGGGAGCTGGAGTTGCTGAGTGCCGCGTTGAGTTGTGAAGTTGCTTCGGCATCTGAAGGAACTGAGCTCCTATCTCTGAACACCAGAGTGGAGTTGACCACCACGGATCCATTCCTTTAAGGACACAGAGACACGTTGGAAACAAGCGACTGGGAGGTGTGCAGACGGATTCACCGATGATGGACATTTAATCTTACGTGAATCCGTTGATGATGGAGCGAAGGAAACGGGATCCATAGAGACTTGAAGCCACGATGTTGATCTGAAAGACAACGTGACTCATCAGCTTTGTGACCACTCAGTGAAATAGTGTTGCTCTCTTTGGTTGGAGCTGCTAAACCTCATTTGTTATCTTCTGGATATCTTCTGTTTACAAGATTACAGAATATTAAGGAATGAAACGAGGTATTCATACAAAACACTTTTGCTGCTTCTACATGTCAATTATGTAGAAGAACAGAATGACTCAATGTAAATAATGTGAGTCACGAGAAAATCTCTTGCCTGGCTTCTTTCTTTCCTTTCCTACCCTCCTTTCCTCATTTCTGACCTTACTTGCCTCCTTTCCTTCCATCCTTTCTTCCTTCCCTTCCTTTCCTCTGTGTGTATCAGTGGACACAGAGACACACCCACATTTCTCTTTCTCTCCTCCCACAGCGTATTGCATGTGTAACACGTGTTGCCGTGGTTACAGGGTGTGTGTGTTCCTGATTGGCTCATTTGAATCAGCTGTGTGTTCACGAGGGAGCCAGAAAGCAGCGTTTTTAATGAAAACCAACCCGTCTAAAAGTGGAATTTTCACATGAAAACATCATTTTAATCGGAAAGGGGTCCGCATCATGAGAGGGTCAAGGCTTTAGTGAACGTCTACAGGTCCTCAAATATTTTTCGGGGTTTGGATATGACAGCTTAACCGCAGTTTACCAAGTGTTGTAGTTTCTTTCGAAAAATATAATATGTCTGTTTTACAATGTAGTCGAATGGGGCAGAGAGGTGTAGTTGCTCCCTCGTTAAGGCTCCTCCAGACAAATGTGGGAGAAGTTGTGGATTCACTCCCCACATGTGAGGAAGAGCACACGATTTCCTACGTTTTGATCCATAAATGGCGTAAAAAGAGTGAACATTGGCAGACTTGTAGCAAAATAAGTTTTAATTTCTATGAGTTTCAGTTGCTGCCTCTCACTCTGGCAGTTGGCTCCGCCCCTCTAGATCTGAAGATTCCGCGCCATACACACCCATTATAAACTCTGAAACAGCCCAGATATCCTCCGAAATTCGAACAAATATTCCATGGAAACTGTGCTAGCTATGAAAAAATGTCCAATTGATCAAATAAACTACATCCCTTTGTTAACGTTTTCAAGTTCAAATCATGTCTCTACCGTAACGTATGGCGAGTCAGTGTGGCAACAAAGATGAGCGTTGGTTAGCGTTTTCTCTTCCGGAACCCCATTTAAATGAATGGAACAATTTCTCGCAGTTGTTGGGCGTTTTGGGGACTAAGCGCCGGTCCAATCTCTTAGTAGACATTCCTGGCCAATCCCGATCAGGCCGCAAGTTTTGATGTATTTTGACGCATTTTCGAGTTACGCTCTTGGACCAGATAGCATTTGAAATTTTTTCCCACAGGCTTTGCGAATCTTTTGCCAGTTTTTCAGAAAAATTTGCCGGGCGGATCTTTTCGAGACTCAAATGCACACGATTCCCGGTCAGGCCGCACGTTTTGATGTATTTTTTAAGCATATGCGACCTGCGCTGCTGCCTGTACGCGAAGACAAAGTTCTGGCGGAAGAAGAGGAATTGGTGGATTAATAATAAGCCCGCAGGGCAAAAGACGGTGAGCGTGCAGCAGCACGCACCGAATGACAGGATTCAATGTGTTTCCAAAACATGTAAATAAACGTACTTCTTTATCTTCTTATCCTCATAGCATTAACATTGTTGAAGTGGAATGACATTTTCTATTGCAGTAAAAAGCCTACATTTAAATCATCTTACCTCTTTGATCACGATTGCAGCCAACGTCTGATATGCTACTGAGGACGAGTTGGAGAGGTCGCTCGTGAATGCTTGGTTGAGACTAAATTTAAGGCCAAGGGTTCCCTCACTGGATGTAGGTGGATTGGTTGATGCAGCAGTAGCATTAGGAGCTACTGTAGCATTCGGAGCTGCTGTAGCATTCGGTGCAGCGGTGGTAGCAGCTGTACAAAAAGAATGAGTCATCAGTGAATAGGTCATTGTAACATATATATATATATATATACATTGAGGAGATTTATATAACGTTTGATTTTAAAAGCTAGCACTTACTAGCAGAGACGCTGCCGGCGACAACGTCCAGGGAGCTGGAGTTGCTGAGTGCCGCGTTGAGTTGTGAAGTTGCTTCGGCATCTGAAGGAACTGAGCTCCTATCTCTGAACACCAGAGTGGAGTTGACCACCACGGATCCATTCCTTTAAGGACACAGAGACACGTTGGAAACAAGCGACTGGGAGGTGTGCAGACGGATTCACCGATGATGGACATTTAATCTTACGTGAATCCGTTGATGATGGAGCGAAGGAAACGGGATGCATAGAGACGTGAAGCCACGATGTTGATCTGAAAGACAACGTGACTCATCAGCTTTGTGACCACTCAGTGAAATAGTGTTGCTCTCTTTGGTTGGAGCTGCTAAACCTCATTTGTTATCTTCTGGATATCTTCTGTTTACAAGATTACAGAATATTAAGGAATGAAACGAGGTATTCATACAAAACACTTTTGCTGCTTCTACATGTCAATTATGTAGAAGAACAGAATGACTCAATGTAAATAATGTGAGTCACGAGAAAATCTCTTGCCTGGCTTCTTTCAGTCCTTTCCTACCCTCCTTTCCTCATTTCTGACCTTACTTGCCTCCTTTCCTTCCATCCTTTCTTCCTTCCCTTCCTTTCCTCTGTGTGTATCAGTGGACACAGAGACACACCCACATTTCTCTTTCTCTCCTCCCACAGCGTATTGCATGTGTAACACGTGTTGCCGTGGTTACAGGGTGTGTGTGTTCCTGATTGGCTCATTTGAATCAGCTGTGTGTTCACGAGGGAGCCAGAAAGCAGCGTTTTTAATGAAAACCAACCCGTCTAAAAGTGGAATTTTCACATGAAAACATCATTTTAATCGGAAAGGGGTCCGCATCATGAGAGGGTCAAGGCTTTAGTGAACGTCTACAGGTCCTCAAATATTTTTCGGGGTTTGGATATGACAGCTTAACCGCAGTTTACCAAGTGTTGTAGTTTCTTTCGAAAAATATAATATGTCTGTTTTACAATGTAGTCGAATGGGGCAGAGAGGTGTAGTTGCTCCCTCGTTAAGGCTCCTCCAGACAAATGTGGGAGAAGTTGTGGATTCACTCCCCACATGTGAGGAAGAGCACACGATTTCCTACGTTTTGATCCATAAATGGCGTAAAAAGAGTGAACATTGGCAGACTTGTAGCAAAATAAGTTTTAATTTCTATGAGTTTCAGTTGCTGCCTCTCACTCTGGCAGTTGGCTCCGCCCCTCTAGATCTGAAGATTCCGCGCCATACACACCCATTATAAACTCTGAAACAGCCCAGATATCCTCCGAAATTCGAACAAATATTCCATGGAAACTGTGCTAGCTATGAAAAAATGTCCAATTGATCAAATAAACTACATCCCTTTGTTAACGTTTTCAAGTTCAAATCATGTCTCTACCGTAACGTATGGCGAGTCAGTGTGGCAACAAAGATGAGCGTTGGTTAGCGTTTTCTCTTCCGGAACCCCATTTAAATGAATGGAACAATTTCTCGCAGTTGTTGGGCGTTTTGGGGACTAAGCGCCGGTCCAATCTCTTAGTAGACATTCCTGGCCAATCCCGATCAGGCCGCAAGTTTTGATGTATTTTGACGCATTTTCGAGTTACGCTCTTGGACCAGATAGCATTTGAAATTTTTTCCCACAGGCTTTGCGAATCTTTTGCCAGTTTTTCAGAAAAATTTGCCGGGCGGATCTTTTCGAGACTCAAATGCACACGATTCCCGGTCAGGCCGCACGTTTTGATGTATTTTTTAAGCATATGCGACCTGCGCTGCTGCCTGTACGCGAAGACAAAGTTCTGGCGGAAGAAGAGGAATTGGTGGATTAATAATAAGCCCGCAGGGCAAAAGACGGTGAGCGTGCAGCAGCACGCACCGAATGACAGGATTCAATGTGTTTCCAAAACATGTAAATAAACGTACTTCTTTATCTTCTTATCCTCATAGCATTAACATTGTTGAAGTGGAATGACATTTTCTATTGCAGTAAAAAGCCTACATTTAAATCATCTTACCTCTTTGATCACGATTGCAGCCAACGTCTGATATGCTACTGAGGACGAGTTGGAGAGGTCGCTCGTGAATGCTTGGTTGAGACTAAATTTAAGGCCAAGGGTTCCCTCACTGGATGTAGGTGGATTGGTTGATGCAGCAGTAGCATTAGGAGCTACTGTAGCATTCGGAGCTGCTGTAGCATTCGGTGCAGCGGTGGTAGCAGCTGTACAAAAAGAATGAGTCATCAGTGAATAGGTCATTGTAACATATATATATATATATATTAGGGCTGTCAATCGATTAAAAAAAATTAACTAATTAATCGCACAGTTTGAAATTGCGATTAATTAATCGCGATTAATCGCGATTAATCGCAATTACAAGTTAAAAGTTAAAAGTTCATTCTTTTTAAAGACAAAACTTCACACAGAGCTGTGTTTTCAAAGGGGCTCCTACATATACAGTGCCAGCGAGGTATTTAATATCGTGGATGATAAATTGTTTCTTCAGTGAAACATCAGATTAGTAAAAAAAAAAGAAGTATATTGAGACCCTATTGGTCCTGTCATCTTTAACATTGAACACAGCAGAACCAGTGGCCTTGGTAACTGACTGACATTCAAATATGTCACGTTAACCCTCTGGAGGCTGGGCTCATTTTATACATTTTACAAACAAACAAAAATTCACCGTTTAACCCTTATATTTGCCTTGGTCATTTTGACCCGAATCAATATACACCCTCCTGCCGCCTTGGTTAATTTGACCCCATTCAATGTTTAATGTCGGTGTTCTTTCGGTAGTCAACAAACAAACATAAAGTGCCTCACACTTAAACTTGGAAAACAATATTAATTCTAATAATTTTCTGGAGGTTTTAATTGCTGGCGTCAAATTGAACCCAAAGGGTAAAATATGTTAGTAAATATAAAGGTAACAGGAGGGTGAAACATTGAATCGGGTCAAAATGACCCAAAGGCGGGGGGAGGGTTAAATATTTAATCGGGTCAAAATGACCGAAGGCAACCTAAAGGGTTAAGAGTGTTTCTCTTCTTTTTAAACACAAAACTTCACACAGAGCTGTGTTTTCAAAGAAGCTCCTACATATAAAGTGCCAGCGAGGTATTTAATATCGTGGATGATAAATTGTTTCTTCAGTGAAACATCAGATTAGTAAAAAAAAAAGAAGTATATTGAGACCCCATTGGTTCTGTCATCTTTAACATTGAACAGCAGCAGAACCAGTGGCCTTGGTAACTGACTGACATTCAAATATGTCACGTTAACCCTCTGGAGGCTGGGGGCATTTTATACATTTTACAAAATAAATTAAATTCACCATTTAAAGTTTTTTGCAAGTGACACACCCCCACGTGTTATACATCAAACATTCCAGAACAATCTCAGCTCTCTATATGAGCCTCATTGTCCTCGCGCCGTGTCCTCTGGTTCTCTGACTGACAGGCTGCTATAGAGCCTCACCTGTGAGGTGGGAGGTCCTTTGTGATTTACTGAGTGTTCATTGGTTTTTTTCCCCCCGAAATGTTGACAGACAAACGGATTGACCAATCACGGTGAAGGTTTCGTGTGACGAGTTCTTTCCGCGCCGCGTGTCCCGACACGTCGCCCCTCTGTTCCTCTGTGTATCAGAGGGGGAGACGGGAGGAAGGAGGAGCAGGAGGAAACCTGACTGATTCATCCACGAGTTAAACTGATTGCTGCTCCTTATTTTCGCGGAGAAATGATTGTTTTAAAAACGGAAACAGTGTCAAACCGTACTGCCGCGGTTTAAAAAAAAAAAAACTTGCGTTAATTGCGTTAAAATATTTTAGTGCGTTAACGCGGCCAAATTAATCGCATAGATTAACGCGTTAACGCTGACAGCCCTAATATATATACATTGAGGAGATTTATATAACGTTTGATTTTAAAAGCTAGCACTTACTAGCAGAGACGCTGCCGGCGACAACGTCCAGGGAGCTGGAGTTGCTGAGTGCCGCGTTGAGTTGTGAAGTTGCTTTGGCATCTGAAGGAACTGAGCTCCTATCTCTGAACACCAGAGTGGAGTTGACCACCACGGATCCATTCCTTTAAGGACACAGAGACACGTTGGAAACAAGCGACTGGGAGGTGTGCAGACGGATTCACCGATGATGGACATTTAATCTTACGTGAATCCGTTGATGATGGAGCGAAGGAAACGGGATCCATAGAGACTTGAAGCCACGATGTTGAGCTGAAAGACAACGTGACTCATCAGCTTTGTGACCACTCAGTGAAATAGTGTTGCTCTCTTTGGTTGGAGCTGCTAAACCTTTGTTCTCCTGTCATGATAATGTGGGTCCACGATTACAGAAGTCTTAGCAGACTTAACAGCATATTGGACAAATCAAGGAATACAATGTTGTACTTCAACACATATCTACTGCTGCTGCTTCACAATTATGTGGAGAAATAAATGATTGTGTTCAGCAGAGGAAGGCTGGAAACATGAGATCAACAAGGATGCACTGACCAACGAGCGGAACATTGGAATGTTTCAGTGCTTTGATCACATGTGTTTTGGGGGTAAAAAGCCTTCTTTGTGTCAATATTTGCTGAATGTTTGCTTTGTCCTAGATGCCCAGAATATTACGACAAAATTATATTTCCATTTATTTGCAGTGCACTTTCAAAATAAAAGATATCTTACCTCAGTTCGGACATTTGTAGCCAAATCCTTAAACGCCGTTGAGGAGGGGTTTGCAAGATCTGATGTGAATGTTTGGTCAAGACGAAACTGAAGGTCAACAGCTCCTTCACTAGATGTGGGAGCACCTGTAGCATTCAGAGCTGCCGTAGCATTCGGAGCACCTGTAGCATTCGGAGCACCTGTAGCATTCGGAGCTGCTGTAGCATTCGGAGCTGCTGTAGCATTCGGAGCTGCTGTAGCATTCGGAGCTGCTGTAGCATTCGGAGCTGCTGTAGCATTAGGAGCACCTGTAGCATTCGGAGCACCTGTAGCATTCGGAGCACCTGTAGCATTCGGAGCTGCTGTAGCATTAGGAGCTGCTGTAGCATTCGGAGCTGCTGTAGCATTCGGAGCTGCTGTAGCATTAGGAGCTACTGTAGCATTCGGAGCTGCTGTAGCATTCGGAGCTGCCGTAGCATTCGGAGCACCTGTAGCATTCGGAGCTGCTGTAGCATTCGGAGCACCTGTAGCATTAGGAGCACCTGTAGCATTCAGAGCTGCCGTAGCATTAGGAGCTGCCGTAGCATTCGGAGCACCTGTAGCATTCGGAGCTGCTGTAGCATTCGGAGCACCTGTAGCATTAGGAGCACCTGTAGCATTCAGAGCTGCCGTAGCATTAGGAGCTGCCGTAGCATTCGGAGCACCTGTAGCATTCGGAGCTGCTGTAGCATTCGGAGCTGCTGTTGGAGCAATATGTAAAATAATGAATAAGTGTAGATATGACAATGATTATAATGAGGATGACATATCTATTGACCGGTTGCATTAACTGGAAACAGAGTGGTGACATTTACTGGTGCTGACGTTAGCTTGAGTTGAGACTCAGTTGTGCAACAGGAAATGAAAAGTACAGGTTGTCTTAGTTACCCCGGTTTGTTCTGTAGGTCACGTAGCCCACTTGACATCAGCTACGCAACACAAACAATGCACAACTCATCCCTACGAACTATTAATGTTGACTATAAAACATGTGTAGTACTATTAATTTGAAGCAAACTAACAATAATGATGTCTTACCAGAAGCAGTAATGGAAGATGTGTCGACACTGAGGGAAAAGTTTGAGCTGGACGACGCAGTCTCCAAAGCTTTGGCCACAGCCCCGGCATCAGGCAGTGCCGTCCCATTATTGAACAACAGATCAGCGTTGACTACAATGGATCCTGCACTGTAACACAAATATATCAAACATGTTTAAATACTGCAATCTCATGGGGCGCTTGAGTCCATAGTTGTTTAATTAGAGCTCGATGACAAGGATGATGGTTATAGTTTTAATTGAACCCATCAGCAACATCCTTGTCAAATATATATACGTATATACGTATATATACATATATATATATATATATCCACATATACACTACCGTTCAAAAGTTTGGGATCACCCAGACAATTTCGTGTTTTCCATGAAAATTCACACTTTTATTTATCAAATGAGTTGCAAAATGTATAGAAAATATAGTCAAGACATTGACAAGGTTAGAAATAATGATTTGTATTTGAAGTATTAATTGTTTTCTTCAAACTTTGCTTTCGTCAAAGAATGCTCCTTTTGCAGCAATTCCAGCATTGCAGACCTTTGGCATTCTAGCTGTTAATTAGTTGAGGTAATCTGTTGAAATGTCACCCCACGCTTCCTGAAGCACCACAAGTTGGATTGGCTTGATGGGCACTTCTTGCGGACCATACGGTCAAGCTGCTCCCACAACAGCTCAATGGTTGAGATCTGGTGACTGGCCACTCCATTACAGACAGCAGCTGCCTGCTTCTTCCCTCAATAGTTCTTCACAATGTGGAGGTGTGCTTTGGGTCATTGTCCTGTTGGAGGAGGACATTGGCTCCAATCAAGCGCTGCCCACAGGGTATGGCATGGCGTTGCCAAATGGAGTGATAGCCTTCCTTATTTAAAATCCCTTTTACCTGGTACAAATCTCCCACTTTCCCAGCACCAAAGCAGCCCCAGACCATGACCTCCACCATGCTTGACAGATGGTGTCAGGCACTCTTCCAGCATCTTTTCACCTATTCTGCATCTCACAAATGTTCTTCTGTGTGATCCAAACACCTCAAACTTGGATTCATCTGTCCAGAACACCTTTTTCCAGTCTTCCTCTGTCCAATGCCTGTGTTCTTTTGCCCATACCAATCTTTTCTTTTGATTGGCCAGTCTCAGATATGGCTTTTTCTTTGCCACTCTGCCTAGAAGGCCAGCATCCCAGAGTCGCCTCTTCACTGTCGACGTTGACACTGGCGTTTTGCGGGTACCATTTAAAGAAGCTGCCAGTTGAGGACCTGTGAGGCGTCTATTTCTCAAACGAGAGACTCTAATGTACTTGTCTTCTTGCTGAGTTGTGCACGGGCGTCCACTTCTCTTTCTGCTCTGGTTAGAGCCCGTTTGTGCTGTTCTCTGAAGGGAGTAGTACACACCGCTGGAGGACATTTTCAGTTTCTTTGCAATTTCTCGCATGGAATAGCCTTCATTTCTAAGAACAAGAATAGACTGGCGAGTTTCACATGAAACTTCTTTTTTTCTGGCCATTTTGAGAGTCTTATCGAACCCACAAATGTGATGCTCCAGATAATCAACTAGCTCAAAGGAAGGCCAGTTCTATAGCTTCTCTCATCAGCAAAACAGTTTTCAGCTGTGCTAACATAATTGCACAAGGGTTTTCAAGGGTTTTCTAATCATCCATTAGTCTTCTAAGGCGATAACACAATGTACCATTAGAACACTGGAGTGATGATGGAAATGGGCCTCTATACACCTATGGAGATATTTCATTAGAAACCAGACGTTTCACCTAGAATAGTCATTTACCACATTAACAATGTATAGAGTGTATTTCTGATTGATTTAATGTTATCTTCATTGAAAAAAACAATGCTTTTCTTTGAAAAATAAGGACATTTCTAAGTGATCCCAAACTTTTGAACGGTAGTGTATATATATATTAGGGCTGTCAATCGATTAAAAAAATTTAACTAATTAATCGCACATTTTGAAATTCATTAATCGCGATTAAAAGGTATTTTTTCTTCTTTTTAAAGACCAAACTTCACACAGAGCTGTGTTTTCAAAGAGGCTCCTACCTATAAAGTGCCAGCGAGGTATTTAATATTGTGGATGATAAATTGTTTCTTCAGTGAAACATCAGATTAGTAAAAAAAAAGAAGTATATTGAGACCCCATTGGTCCTGTCATCTTTACCACTGAACAGCAGAACCAGTGGCCTTGGTAACTGACTGACATTCAAATATGTCACGTTAACCCTCTGAAGGCTGGGGGCATGTTCTCCATTTTACAAAAAAATTTAAATTCACCTTTTAAAGGCGTTTGCATGTGACACACCCCCACGTGTTATACATCAAACATTCCAGAACAATCTCATCTCTATTCAATGAGGCTCATTGTCCTCATGCCGTGTTCTCTGGTTCTCTGACTGACAGGCTGCTAATAGAATATACACTTTTATTAATCCCCAAGGGGAAATTAGTTCTCTGCATTTAACCCATCCTTAGTTATTAAGGAGCAGTGGGCTGCGGTGAGCCTCACCTGTGAGGTGGGAGGTCCTTTGTGATTTACTGAGTGTTCATTGGTTGTTTTTTCGCTAAATGTTGACAGACAAACGGATTGACCAATCACGGTGAAGGTTTCGTGTGACGAGTTCTTTCCGCGCCGCGTCCCCCGACACGTCGCCCCTTCGTTCCTCTGTGTGTCAGAGGGGGAGACGGGAGGAAGGAGGAGCAGGAGGAAACCCGACTGATTCATCCACGAGTTTAAACTGATTCATGCTCCTTATTTTCGCGGAGAAATAATTGTTTTAAAAACGGAAACAGTGTCAAACCGTACTGCCGCGGTTTGACACTCAGGGGAGTGAAAAAACTTCAACGAATACCGGAAGTAAACAAAGTTGCGTTAATTGCGTTAAAATATTTTTGTGCGTTAACGCGGCCAAATTAATCGCATAGATTAACGCGTTAACGCTGACAGCCCTAATATATATATATCATCCACTTTATCCAGGGTCTGTCTCAGAGGCAGCAGACCCAGACTTCCCTCTCGCCCGCAACACTTTCCAGCTCATTCTGGGGGATCCCGAGGCGTTCCCAGGCCAGCCGGGAGATGTAATCCCTCCAGCGTGTCCTGGGTCTTCCCCGGGGTCTCCTCCCAGTTGGACATGCCTGGAAAACCTCTAACGGGAGGCGTCCAGGAGGCGTCCGAATCAGATGCCCGAACCACCTCAGCTGACTCCTTTCGATGCGAAGGAGTCGCGGCTCGACTCCGAGCTCCCTCCTGATGTCCGAGCTCCTTACCCGATCTCTAAGGCTGAGCCCTATGGAGGAAACTCATTTTGGCCGCTTGTATTCGCGACCTCGTTCTTTCGGTCACTACCCAGAGTTCGTGACCATCGGTGAGGGTTGGAACGTAGACCGACCAGCAAATTGAGAGCTTTGCCATTCGGCTCAGCTCCTCTTCACCAGACGGTCCGGTACAGCTGCACCGATCCGCCTGTCGATCTCCCTCCATCTGACCCTCACTCGTGAACAAGACCCCGAGATACTTGAACTCCTTCGCTTGGGGCTCTCTCTCGTTCATCCGGAGGCGGGAGTTGAAGACCTCCCGGACCGGGTCCTCCACCAGACGTTCTCAGTTCACTACTTGTTTGGGCTTCCGGGTGTTTCTAGCCGACTCCACCTGATCCACTCCCCACCAGCTGGTGATCAGCTGACAGCTCCTCTCTTCACCCGAGTGTCCAAGACATACGCAGATCCGATGATACGATTATGAAGTCCATCATTGAGCTCCGGCCTCAGGTGTTCTGGTCCCAGGTCCACGTTGTTTTGGAACATGGTGTTGGTTCTGGACAAGCCGTGGCTAGCACAGAATAAGTCCAATAAGAGAGCGCCGCTCGGGTTCAGATTAGAAGCCGTTTCTCCCAATCAGCCACAGGCGAAGGCCCGGCCAGCAGACGCTCGGCGGCGAGTTCCCCTCCTGGAGGGTGGCCCCTTTCCCTTGTCCGGGCGGGGTAGCTGAAGTCCGTGGGCCGCTATTCATCCGGGTTTTTTTAACCGCTCTTAGTCTGCACTCTCCCCCGAGACCTGTTTGCCTTGGAGCCCCGACCAGGGGCCGATGCCCCGGACAACAGAGCTCCAGGATATCACCGAGCCTCTCAAACTCCTCCACCACGTTAAGGCGGTGATCTAAATCTATCTATCTATACACACGTACATATCATTCTAAACATATTCAACAGAGTACATTGATCTTCTCTTTTGCCATTCAGAACCAAATACAAATCATATGAATTAGCATTGAAGAAAAAAGTACTTTTTAAAATGTGACAGCAGGGAATTATTCATACCTGAAGCTTTTGATGTAAGTTCGATTGAAGGAAGCTGCGTAATTTGTTGAAAAGACTCCGTTGAGCTGTGAAGCAATTTCATTGAAAACAATTAAAAGATATAACGAAAGACGAGAGAGGAAAGTTGATGTTATTACACACGTGTAATTGTTTCTACCCTGCTCGTGTGTTTTGTATTTCATTCATGCAAGTTTACACATTACATTTCTCCTGTGTCATTATATTCATTTTTTTCTGTTCAAAGCCACATTTAGCAAGTCATATGAAAAGTCATCAATATCCTGCTGTGCTGATGGCTCACTTGCATATTGATGACTGAACATGTCATGCCATGAGTTCCACACATGTCCACGTCTTATGATCCCATTAGCAAATGTCTAAAGCTGTTTCTTCAGTCTTCTTTTGAATGCTGTATCTGCTATAACCTATATAATAATATAAATGTTATATATATATATATATATATATATATTAATATATATATATATATTAATTAATATCACTATCTATTATTAATATATATGTATTTATTAGGGCTGTGAAACGATTACATTTTTTAATCAGGTTAATCACAGGTTTCTGTGGATTAATCATGATTAATCACATATATACATTTACAGGCTCTCAAGACAGGCAAGAGCTCCGAGAAGAGTTGTTGATGGGGGGGGGGGGGGGGGGCATGGAGCTCTGCGGCGCGCGAGACGGAGATCGGAGTCGTGTTAAGGCGACACTAGACTAGAGACAGAATGACACGCTGCTGGAGAGACGACCAACAACAGACGGACTGGAAGCTCATTCTGCGCATGCGTTAAATGCGTTAAAACAAAATAACTAGTTAATCCTGTAATTTAATTAACTGAGTTAACGCGGTATTTTTCACAGCACTAGTATTTATATATATTAATATATATAAATATATATATATAATATATATATAGAAATATATATAGAAATTAATATATATATATATTAATATATTAATTAATATTACTATATATATTTATTAATATATATAAGTATATATATAAATATATATATATTAATATATATTAAAATATATATATATATATATAATGTAATGCTGTATTCAGGCCTATTCAACTAGCGGCCCGCGGGCCGGATACGGCCCGTTTGAGTTTAACTACGGCCCGCAAGACTGCCTGCAAATCAGTATAGCTTGGTAAGAACAAATAAACCTGACGGACACGCCTCTTTTATACATTGAGACATCTAACCCAGAGCCATTGAGTTTCACTGTTGCCTCAACCAAACCTGTATGGTTACATCTTTATGTTCCGCACCGTGTTGGTTGCCGGTGTTACACCCCTACTGGTTTTCAGACCTACTGGTTTCCCTGCGCGTGCGTTCTGTTCTCTTAACATCTGCAGCGGGGCTCTGTCTCGCGCACCAGATTTGTCACACATTCACAAACATATTGCTGGAGATCTTCAAGCCACCGTTCATATCCATGTCGGCGGTTACGATTGTATAAGTGAGCAGCGCATCACAGCCACGGAGGAAGAAATACATTTTCGAAAAAATAAAAATAAAAAGATCGCCCGACCTGGTTTCGATCTCTTTCACGCAAAAGGAGTCAGCACTCAAAGACATGCAGTCTGTGCGCTGCGCCACCAGATATTAGTTTCAGCCCAAGTAATTTATATATTGATGCATTAAGTCACATTTCTTATGTTTTCATGGGAACAGTTTGGTTTGGGATCTGAAACAACTGGTTGCCTTGAGCGGATATTTACACTTTGAAACATGTTTATTGTGATGCTTGTTCGCAACGCTTTTGCCACACAATACCGACGCATTTTCGTGTGTGACTGTTTCCCTGTGGAAATATACATTGCTGTTTTTCATTTTGAGCCATTATTTGATCAATATTCTGTGCGGCCCTCACACCCCCCGTGATTTTCTTATTCGGCCCACTTGCTACTGAAGTTGAATAGCCCTGCTGTATGTGCTATAACCTATATAATTTAGACAGTATATCATATCTATAAATAATAATAAATCTCCATATGTTGGCTGCAGGGAGAGGAGCCGGTCCACGTACCACCGCGGTGACGTTGTCCCTGAGCTGCAGGAACTCGGCTGACGACTTGTTTGAGAGTTGCGATGTAAAGTTTAGCTGCAACTTAAACTGCAGCTCGATCTTTGGCTCCGTTGCTGCCGGAGCTGTTGGGGTTGTAGCTGGAAATGAAAATGTTTAAGAGAAGAAATAAAGTAAACATAGTGTAGTTTGTTCTGTACGCAGCGCACACAAATAACACTCATCATGTTAATGATATTCACTACAACATCTCAGAGGATTTCACACGCCTCAAATCATCTCAAATTTAAAAACACGATCTTGAATAAGGAGAGGAAGAAATCTGCATCGTCACACACACACACACACACACACACACACACACACACACACACACACACACACACACACACACACACACACACACACACACACACACACACACACACACACACACACACACACACACACAGACTGCATACCCGCTAACAGGAGAAACATTATCAGAGGACTCATCCTTCTTTTTCTGGAATCCTGTGAAAAACAAAGAGCATTATAATATAGTTTAATATGCAGAACATTAATATTTGAATGCAGCTTCCACTCATGTGACAGTTTATTGTGCATCCGACCATTCAAACTCACAACAACAACAACAACCTGTAAATATAAGTGCTCCTGCAGTGCTGACCTGTCTCTGGTGTCATAAAGGTTATCGTGATCACTTTTAGTAGAAGCGGTTTCTGACTCCACGGATGGAGGAGTTGAGTTGTTCTAAGAGGTGTTTGTAGTTTGTTGACATCGATATCAACAAGATGGACACTACGTTATCAGAATCAGAATCAGGTTTTATTGGCCAAGTAAGTTTACACAAACAAGGAATTTGGCTTTGGTAAAGTGACTCTCAGTGTGCTTACACAAAATATACATTACAACACAATACAATACAAAACAAAAACAACAACTACGTTATAGTGACTTCAATATATTGCAAGCTTTTACTTTTTAACTTTAGTTCAACTCTTCTTCTTCTCTCCTGCTCCTTCTCTACACATGCAGCCGCTTGAACAGCACCCCCTAGTGGCCATCACTAATACATGTCATTTCGTATACATCAGGCCTATTCAACTAGCGGCCCGCGGGCCGGATACGGCCCGTTTGAGTTTAACTACGGCCCGCAAGACTGCCTGCAAATCAGTATAGCTTGGTAAGAAAAAATAAAACTGACGGACACGCCTCTTTTATACATTGAGACATCTAACCCAGAGCCATTGAGTTTCACTGTTGCCTCAACCAAACCTGTATGGTTACATCTGTGCGGCCCTCACACCCCCCGTGATTTTCTTATTCGGCCCACTTGCTACTGAAGTTGAATAGCCCTGGTATACATCATACAATTTCCCTCTTAAAAAAATAACGACACAAGATAACGTGAGAATCAGCGCGGCGGTGACACACACACACACACGCACACACACACACGCACACGCACACACACACACACACATACACACACACACCTGTGGGCTGGAGCATCGGAGCTCTCCCTGCATTGTGTGCTGCACCCTGAGGATTAACCACTGGCCAACGTCATGTTATGAGCTCAAAGGCGCACCATGAGTCACTGTCATGCATCCACGGCGCATTGTTCTAATGTTTCTATAACAGTTTGTCACTTTCATGTGTCTCCATACTGAAGACGTTCTCACGGGGTGAGTGAGATTTAAAACAATATTTATATTTAAAATGTACATCCATTCAAAAATCCTTAAACAATAGTTATTTAATTAAAAATCAATAAAACATACGTGTAAGTTCATAACGTTAATTGGATATTAAGTAGGATATTTAAAGTAATTATCCTAAAAACTCTGCCTCCCTCCAATTAACAAGACATTATCATCTCGTCTCAACCGGATTGAGAGATGGATTTAAACATAATATGAACATTATACACTTATGGTTATGATTATTAATATGAGATAAACTAAAACATGTCACTATAAATCCTGAGGCAGTATTGATCCGCCTGCTTCACTTTGAGATCCTGAGGATCAACTAAATTTTTAGTAATTTGGATCAGAATATATGATAAATACGCTTTCTCCAAATAAAAGCAATTTTTGGAAATTAAATTATTATTTCATATATATATATATATTTATATATATATTATTTTACATGTACATATATATATGTGTAAAATAAAAGTTAAAGTTAAATAATTTAAACCCACACCTGACAGTCCGTTACTGGTGTACATTGAATGTTTAATCGTGTGCGTTACTTTTAATCTTTTGTTGATCAGGATTTTAAAATTCTAACAAATTAGAAATCAAAGATGTTTCTGAGCAAACACCTGCAGTTAGTCACTAAAGTGATTTAAACATGTTAAACATATAAAGTAAAAGCACAGATTTTGAATTATAATTATGATTCCATTGCGGCTTTTTTAACCCAATGTAAATGAATTAATTATAGATTATAACACAATTAAATTCACAGTCACTGACAGACAATTTAAAAGTACCACGTTCACTTGTTCTCGTGGTTGTATTTGTACAAAGCTCAAGTAAAGAGAGTCTTACCATCCTGGAGCCGGGCGGAGCGGTCCTGTTGTCACCAGCTGCTGAGCGAATGCTGCGAGTCGCGGCGGCGTGAAGATAAGGGACGCGGAGGACCGCAGACATGCCGCGCATCAGGCCGGACTCGCTCTGCAGGTTCTTGATCACGTGACCCAGGACCAGCTCACCTTAAAACTCATAGGTCATCCCTCACCGCCCTTTTCACATTTCGTATTTCTTCACTTAAATTAAAACGTTCAACCGGTCTTGGAGTCGGCGTTCCGCGGGTCCCAATGAGCCGCTCCGCCCGCGGGGTCGGGAGGGAGGGACGCGGCGCTCATGTGGGCATAACCACAGATTACAAACGGTATAGAATATACAATCCACACATTCCATCATCACGAGCGCTGCTGGGTTATTATTATCCATGACGTGACACGCAATGCCAACTCACCTCAACACTTACTGAGCAAATATGACTTCGATATACCTCTGGAATGAGATATGAGGATCATAACTTAAACAATAGTCCCTTTGATAGGAGATATTATGGTCATAACTGTCATATCTGACATTTACGATGGATTAGAGCGCTCTTCAAAAATGCTGATTGTGTAACCATATACTGCTTTAATTACCTTCGCATTGAAAATGCCGGAAGGTTATGTTTTGATCACCGTGTATTTATTTATTTGTATGCGTGTTATTCGCAAAACTCAAAAAGTATTGAACCGAATCGCATGAAACTTGGTGGGATGATTGTTTATTATCCGGGGACCAGTTGATTAGATTTTGGGATCGATCGGGTCAAAGGTCATGAACAGGTCAAAATCTTTCGCAGAACTCAAAAAGTATTGAACCGAATCGCATGAAATTTGGTGGGATGATTGTTTATTATCCGGGGACCAGTTGATTAGATTTTGGGATCGATCGGGTCAAAGGTCATGAACAGGTCAAATCTTCTTGAATCACATGGAATTTGGTGGGATGATTGGTTATTATCCGGGGACCATTTGATTAGATTTTGGGATCAATCGGGTCAAAGGTCAAGGTCAAAATATTTTGTTACCATAGCACGATACATTTTTGTCCAATTGGCATGCAACTAATGCCAAAATGTTCATAATTCAATGCCCAATCTTGTGATATGCGAAGGTATGCGCTCTACCGAGTGCCCATTCTAGTTATACATGTCTCAGTTCTTTAAAGCATATGACCTCCACACGCCCAGGAGCCAGGGATGATTTCAGGTCATCTGGATGAAATATTTTATACAGGACTGTCTCAGAAAATTAGAATATTGTGATGAAGTTCTTTATTTTCTGTAATGCAATTAAAAAAACAACAATGTCATGCATTCTGGATTCATTACAAATCAACTGAAATATTGCAAGCCTTTTATTCTTTTAATATTGCTGATTATGTATTACAGCTTAAGAAAACTCAAATATCCTATCTCTAAATATTAGAATATCATGAAAAAGTATACTAGTAGGGTATTAAACAAATCACTTGAATTGTCTAATTAACTCGAAACACCTGCAAGGGTTTCCTGAGCCTTGACAAACACTCAGCTGTTATAAATCTTTTTTTTTACTTGGTCTGAGGAAATATTAAAATTTTATGAGATAGGATTTTAGAGTTTTCTTAAGCTGTAAGCCATAATCAGCAATATTAAAAGAATGAAAGGCTTGCAATATTTCAGTTGATTTGTAATGAATCCAGAATGCATGACATTTTTGTTTTTTTAATTGCATTACAGAAAATAAAGAACTTTATCACAATATTCTAATTTTCTGAGACAGTCCTGTATATATAATATTAATTAATATATAAGCAGAACATTTTACAATAACAGAATACTTTGAAACTTCAACATCAAATGACTTCTTCTCCGAGTCTTTGTGCCTTTTTAATCCCATGTGGTTATTTTACCGGCAGCCACGACTAGATGACATTCATGTTGCTGACTCATCACTGCCTCTGAGCCGCGGCGCTCCGGCCTCAGCCAGGTGGGACGTGTTCCTCAGGGTTCACCTGAGGAACACGTCCTGAGAGCTTCACCTCCCAGCTCACATCTCTAAAACACCTTTAAAATGATCTTTTTAATTAATTTGTATTTATTAAGCAACGATATAAATGGAACACGAACAATGTTCTTTAAATACTTCAATTAAATATAAAATACCCGATTGCTGTGAAAAGCTGCAGCTGTACTAGAAATAGAAACTGATTTTAGTTTGAGGAATACCTGAAATACCACGAGGTCCCGTGGCTCGGGACTTTCCAGGAAGCGTTGCTGCTTTAAGGAGTATTTAGTTTTCACAGTACTCACAGTACTCACGGTACTCACAGTACTCGTGGTACTCACAGTACTCACGGTACTCACATTACTCACAGTACTCACAGTACTCACGGTACTCGTGGTACTCACGGTACTCACATTACTCACAGTACTCACATTACTCACGGTACTCACATTACTCACAGTACTCACAGTACTCACAGTACTCACAGTACTCACGGTACTCGTGGTACTCACAGTACTCACGGTACTCGTGGTACTCACAGTACTCGTGTTCCTGCTGCCGGTTTGACTACATAGTTCAGCTCGTGGCAAACAAATTCTTCTGGAGCTTTGTTCAAAATGTAGCCGGGGGGGCAGGAGGCCAACGACCACACACACACACACACACACACACAAAGTCAAAATAATAGTTTATTCAATCTAAAGTATTATCGATGAAGAAATGTAAACAAAAACACAAGTATATAAAAGACGCTCACTCAGTCCGCTCTGAGCGCTGAGGGCCTCTAGCGGGGGGGGAAGCCCCGGTGGGGCCCCCCCCGGCCCCTGAACCCCCCCCGGTCCCCACGGAAATTGGGCCGGTTCCGCTCCCGTCCTCTGTCCCCGCCCCTTCCCGGAGGCCCGCCGCGCCCCCCTCTGGCGGCTCCGCCCCCACGCTCTGACTTCAGCTTGGCGGGCGGCGACTTGGGCCGGAGCCGCTCGATGTCCTCGGTGCAGCCCGACAGCTGAGAGTTCACGAAGTGAGACGGGTACGACTCCGGGTTAAAGTTACTGTTCGTCAAGGTGGGACCGACCGTCAGCCAACCTGGGGACCAGAGACAGGTGGGCTCAGAGACTAGGAAGGACTAGGACAGAGTCCACTGTGAAGGACTAGGACAGAGTCCACTAGGAAGGACTAGGACAGAGTCCACTGTGAAGGACTAGGACAGAGTCCACTAGGAAGGACTAGGACAGAGTCCACTAGGAAGGACTAGGACAGAGTCCACTGTGAAGGACCAGGACAGAGTCCACTAGGAAGGACTAGGACAGAGTCCACTGTGAAGGACTAGGACAGAGTCCACTAGGAAGGACTAGGACAGAGTCCACTAGGAAGGACTAGGACAGAGTCCACTGTGAAGGACTAGGACAGAGTCCACTAGGAAGGACCAGGACAGAGTCCACTAGGAAGGACTAGGACAGAGTCCACTGTGAAGGACTAGGACAGAGTCCAGTGTGAAGGACTAGGACAGAGTCCACTAGGAAGGACTAGGACAGAGTCCACTAGGAAGGACTAGGACAGAGTCCACTAGGAAGGACTAGGACAGAGTCCAGTGTGAAGGACTAGGACATAGTCCACTATGAAGGACTAGGACAGAGTCCACTGTGAAGGACTAGGACAGAGTCCACTAGGAAGGACTAGGACAGAGTCCACTGTGAAGGACTAGGACAGAGTCCACTAGGAAGGACTAGGACAGAGTCCACTGTGAAGGACTAGGACAGAGTCCACTAGGAAGGACTAGGACAGAGTCCACTATGAAGGACTAGGACAGAGTCCACTGTGAAGGACTAGGACAGAGTCCACTAGGAAGGACTAGGACAGAGTCCACTGTGAAGAACTAGGACAGAGTCCACTGTGAAGGACTAGGACAGAGTCCACTAGGAAGGACTAGGACAGAGTCCACTAGGAAGGACTAGGACAGAGTCCACTAGGAAGGACTAGGACAGAGTCCACTAGGAAGGACTAGGACAGAGTCCACTAGGAAGGACTAGGACAGAGTCCAGTGTGAAGGACTAGGACAGAGTCCACTATGAAGGACTAGGACAGAGTCCACTAGGAAGGACTAGGACAGAGTCCACTAGGAAGGACTAGGACAGAGTCCACTAGGAAGGACTAGGACAGAGTCCACTGTGAAGGACTAGGACAGAGTCCACTAGGAAGGACTAGGACATAGTCCACTATGAAGGACTAGGACAGAGTCCACTAGGAAGGACTAGGACAGAGTCCACTATGAAGGACTAGGACAGAGTCCACTAGGAAGGACTAGGACAGAGTCCACTGTGAAGGACTAGGACAGAGTCCACTAGGAAGGACTAGGACAGAGTCCACTGTGAAGGACTAGGACAGAGTCCACTGTGAAGGACTAGGACAGAGTCCACTGTGAAGGACTAGGACAGAGTCCAGTGTGAAGGACTAGGACAGAGTCCACTAGGAAGGACTAGGACAGAGTCCACTGTGAAGGACTAGGACAGAGTCCAGTGTGAAGGACTAGGACAGAGTCCACTAGGAAGGACTAGGACAGAGTCCACTGTGAAGGACTAGGACAGAGTCCAGTGTGAAGGACTAGGACAGAGTCCACTAGGAAGGACTAGGACAGAGTCCACTATGAAGGACTAGGACAGAGTCCAGTGTGAAGGACTAGGACAGAGTCCACTGTGAAGGACTAGGACAGAGTCCACTGTGAAGGACTAGGACAGAGTCCACTGTGAAGGACTAGGACAGAGTCCACTAGGAAGGACTAGGACAGAGTCCACTAGGAAGGACTAGGACAGAGTCCACTGTGAAGGACTAGGACAGAGTCCACTAGGAAGGACTAGGACAGAGTCCACTAGGAAGGACTAGGACAGAGTCCACTGTGAAGGACTAGGACAGAGTCCACTAGGAAGGACTAGGACAGAGTCCACTAGAAAGGACTAGGACAGAGTCCACTGTGAAGGACTAGGACAGAGTCCACTATGAAGGACTAGGACAGAGTCCACTAGGAAGGACTAGGACAGAGTCCACTGTGAAGGACTAGGACAGAGTCCACTAGGAAGGACTAGGACAGAGTCCACTAGGAAGGACTAGGACAGAGTCCACTGTGAAGGACTAGGACAGAGTCCACTAGGAAGGACTAGGACAGAGTCCACTAGGAAGGACTAGGACAGAGTCCAGTGTGAAGGACTAGGACAGAGTCCAGTGTGAAGGACTAGGACAGAGTCCACTAGGAAGGACTAGGACAGAGTCCACTGTGAAGGACTAGGACAGAGTCCACTAGGAAGGACTAGGACAGAGTCCACTAGGAAGGACTAGGACAGAGTCCACTAGGAAGGACTAGGACAGAGTCCACTAGGAAGGACTAGGACAGAGTCCACTGTGAAGGACTAGGACAGAGTCCACTAGGAAGGACTAGGACAGAGTCCACTGTGAAGGACTAGGACAGAGTCCACTAGGAAGGACTAGGACAGAGTCCACTGTGAAGGACTAGGACAGAGTCCACTAGGAAGGACTAGGACAGAGTCCACTAGGAAGGACTAGGACAGAGTCCACTGTGAAGGACTAGGACAGAGTCCACTAGGAAGGACTAGGACAGAGTCCACTGTGAAGGACTAGGACAGAGTCCACTAGGAAGGACTAGGACAGAGTCCACTGTGAAGGACTAGGACAGAGTCCAGTGTGAAGGACTAGGACAGAGTCCACTAGGAAGGACTAGGACAGAGTCCACTAGGAAGGACTAGGACAGAGTCCACTGTGAAGGACTAGGACAGAGTCCAGTGTGAAGGACTAGGACAGAGTCCACTAGGAAGGACTAGGACAGAGTCCAGTGTGAAGGACTAGGACAGAGTCCACTGTGAAGGACTAGGACAGAGTCCACTAGGAAGGACTAGGACAGAGTCCACTGTGAAGGACTAGGACAGAGTCCAGTGTGAAGGACTAGGACAGAGTCCACTAGGAAGGACTAGGACAGAGTCCACTAGGAAGGACTAGGACAGAGTCCACTAGGAAGGACTAGGACAGAGTCCACTGTGAAGGACTAGGACAGAGTCCACTAGGAAGGACTAGGACAGAGTCCACTGTGAAGGACTAGGACAGAGTCCACTAGGAAGGACTAGGACAGAGTCCACTGTGAAGGACTAGGACAGAGTCCACTAGGAAGGACTAGGACAGAGTCCACTGTGAAGGACTAGGACAGAGTCCACTAGGAAGGACTAGGACAGAGTCCACTGTGAAGGACTAGGACAGAGTCCACTAGGAAGGACTAGGACAGAGTCCACTAGGAAGGACTAGGACAGAGTCCACTGTGAAGGACTAGGACAGAGTCCAGTGTGAAGGACTAGGACAGAGTCCACTAGGAAGGACTAGGACAGAGTCCACTAGGAAGGACTAGGACAGAGTCCACTAGGAAGGACTAGGACAGAGTCCACTGTGAAGGACTAGGACAGAGTCCACTAGGAAGGACTAGGACAGAGTCCACTGTGAAGGACTAGGACAGAGTCCACTGTGAAGGACTAGGACAGAGTCCACTATGAAGGACTAGGACAGAGTCCACTAGGAAGGACTAGGACAGAGTCCACTAGGAAGGACTAGGACAGAGTCCAGTGTGAAGGACTAGGACAGAGTCCAGTGTGAAGGACTAGGACAGAGTCCACTAGGAAGGACTAGGACAGAGTCCACTAGGAAGGACTAGGACAGAGTCCACTGTGAAGGACTAGGACAGAGTCCACTAGGAAGGACTAGGACAGAGTCCACTAGGAAGGACTAGGACAGAGTCCACTAGGAAGGACTAGGACAGAGTCCACTGTGAAGGACTAGGACAGAGTCCACTAGGAAGGACTAGGACAGAGTCCAGTGTGAAGGACTAGGACAGAGTCCACTAGGAAGGACTAGGACAGAGTCCAGTGTGAAGGACTAGGACAGAGTCCACTAGGAAGGACTAGGACAGAGTCCACTGTGAAGGACTAGGACAGAGTCCACTAGGAAGGACTAGGACAGAGTCCACTGTGAAGGACTAGGACAGAGTCCAGTGTGAAGGACTAGGACAGAGTCCACTAGGAAGGACTAGGACAGAGTCCACTAGGAAGGACTAGGACAGAGTCCACTGTGAAGGACTAGGACAGAGTCCACTAGGAAGGACTAGGACAGAGTCCACTAGGAAGGACTAGGACAGAGTCCACTAGGAAGGACTAGGACAGAGTCCACTGTGAAGGACTAGGACAGAGTCCACTAGGAAGGACTAGGACAGAGTCCACTGTGAAGGACTAGGACAGAGTCCACTAGGAAGGACTAGGACAGAGTCCACTGTGAAGGACTAGGACAGAGTCCACTGTGAAGGACTAGGACAGAGTCCACTATGAAGGACTAGGACAGAGTCCACTAGGAAGGACTAGGACAGAGTCCACTAGGAAGGACTAGGACAGAGTCCAGTGTGAAGGACTAGGACAGAGTCCAGTGTGAAGGACTAGGACAGAGTCCACTAGGAAGGACTAGGACAGAGTCCACTAGGAAGGACTAGGACAGAGTCCACTGTGAAGGACTAGGACAGAGTCCACTAGGAAGGACTAGGACAGAGTCCACTAGGAAGGACTAGGACAGAGTCCACTAGGAAGGACTAGGACAGAGTCCACTAGGAAGGACTAGGACAGAGTCCACTGTGAAGGACTAGGACAGAGTCCACTAGGAAGGACTAGGACAGAGTCCACTGTGAAGGACTAGGACAGAGTCCACTAGGAAGGACTAGGACAGAGTCCACTGTGAAGGACTAGGACAGAGTCCACTAGGAAGGACTAGGACAGAGTCCACTAGGAAGGACTAGGACAGAGTCCACTGTGAAGGACTAGGACAGAGTCCACTAGGAAGGACTAGGACAGAGTCCACTGTGAAGGACTAGGACAGAGTCCACTAGGAAGGACTAGGACAGAGTCCACTGTGAAGGACTAGGACAGAGTCCACTAGGAAGGACTAGGACAGAGTCCACTGTGAAGGACTAGGACAGAGTCCACTAGGAAGGACTAGGACAGAGTCCACTGTGAAGGACTAGGACAGAGTCCAGTGTGAAGGACTAGGACAGAGTCCACTAGGAAGGACTAGGACAGAGTCCACTAGGAAGGACTAGGACAGAGTCCACTGTGAAGGACTAGGACAGAGTCCAGTGTGAAGGACTAGGACAGAGTCCACTAGGAAGGACTAGGACAGAGTCCAGTGTGAAGGACTAGGACAGAGTCCACTAGGAAGGACTAGGACAGAGTCCACTGTGAAGGACTAGGACAGAGTCCACTAGGAAGGACTAGGACAGAGTCCACTGTGAAGGACTAGGACAGAGTCCAGTGTGAAGGACTAGGACAGAGTCCACTAGGAAGGACTAGGACAGAGTCCACTAGGAAGGACTAGGACAGAGTCCACTGTGAAGGACTAGGACAGAGTCCACTAGGAAGGACTAGGACAGAGTCCACTAGGAAGGACTAGGACAGAGTCCACTGTGAAGGACTAGGACAGAGTCCACTAGGAAGGACTAGGACAGAGTCCACTGTGAAGGACTAGGACAGAGTCCACTAGGAAGGACTAGGACAGAGTCCACTGTGAAGGACTAGGACAGAGTCCACTAGGAAGGACTAGGACAGAGTCCACTGTGAAGGACTAGGACAGAGTCCACTAGGAAGGACTAGGACAGAGTCCACTAGGAAGGACTAGGACAGAGTCCACTGTGAAGGACTAGGACAGAGTCCACTAGGAAGGACTAGGACAGAGTCCACTGTGAAGGACTAGGACAGAGTCCACTAGGAAGGACTAGGACAGAGTCCACTGTGAAGGACTAGGACAGAGTCCACTAGGAAGGACTAGGACAGAGTCCACTAGGAAGGACTAGGACAGAGTCCACTGTGAAGGACTAGGACAGAGTCCACTAGGAAGGACTAGGACAGAGTCCACTGTGAAGGACTAGGACAGAGTCCACTAGGAAGGACTAGGACAGAGTCCACTGTGAAGGACTAGGACAGAGTCCACTGTGAAGGACTAGGACAGAGTCCAGTGTGAAGGACTAGGACAGAGTCCACTAGGAAGGACTAGGACAGAGTCCACTAGGAAGGACTAGGACAGAGTCCACTGTGAAGGACTAGGACAGAGTCCAGTGTGAAGGACTAGGACAGAGTCCACTGTGAAGGACTAGGACAGAGTCCACTAGGAAGGACTAGGACAGAGTCCACTGTGAAGGACTAGGACAGAGTCCACTGTGAAGGACTAGGACAGAGTCCACTGTGAAGGACTAGGACAGAGTCCACTAGGAAGGACTAGGACAGAGTCCACTGTGAAGGACTAGGACAGAGTTCACTGTGAAGGACTAGGAAAGAGTCCACTGTGAAGGACTAGGACAGAGTCCACTGTGAAGGACTAGGACAGAGTCCACTAGGAAGGACTAGGACAGAGTCCACTAGGAAGGACTAGGACAGAGTCCACTGTGAAGGACTAGGACAGAGTCCACTAGGAAGGACTAGGACAGAGTCCACTAGAAAGGACTAGGACAGAGTCCACTGTGAAGGACTAGGACAGAGTCCACTATGAAGGACTAGGACAGAGTCCACTAGGAAGGACTAGGACAGAGTCCACTGTGAAGGACTAGGACAGAGTCCACTAGGAAGGACTAGGACAGAGTCCACTATGAAGGACTAGGACAGAGTCCACTAGGAAGGACTAGGACAGAGTCCACTAGGAAGGACTAGGACAGAGTCCACTGTGAAGGACTAGGACAGAGTCCACTAGGAAGGACTAGGACAGAGTCCACTAGGAAGGACTAGGACAGAGTCCACTAGGAAGGACTAGGACAGAGTCCACTAGGAAGGACTAGGACAGAGTCCACTGTGAAGGACTAGGACAGAGTCCACTAGGAAGGACTAGGACATAGTCCACTATGAAGGACTAGGACAGAGTCCACTAGGAAGGACTAGGACAGAGTCCACTATGAAGGACTAGGACAGAGTCCACTAGGAAGGACTAGGACAGAGTCCACTAGGAAGGACTAGGACAGAGTCCACTAGGAAGGACTAGGACAGAGTCCACTATGAAGGACTAGGACAGAGTCCACTAGGAAGGACTAGGACAGAGTCCACTGTGAAGGACTAGGACAGAGTCCACTAGGAAGGACTAGGACATAGTCCACTATGAAGGACTAGGACAGAGTCCACTAGGAAGGACTAGGACAGAGTCCACTGTGAAGGACTAGGACAGAGTCCACTAGGAAGGACTAGGACAGAGTCCACTAGGAAGGACTAGGACAGAGTCCACTGGAGGGTCACCTCACCTGGCCTGATGGTGGAGTCTCGTCCGAACAGGTGCAGCCTCCTGCGGCCCAGGCAGAAGTGCTCGATGATGTGGAAGATCTCCACGGGCTTCTCCACGTTGCCCATCTCCGGCTCCTCGGTGATGATCAGGTCGATGTCCACGTTGGCGTGGATGAAGTCTCCGTCGGTGCTCCTGCGCACCGTGCCTTTGATCCCCATGAGGCAGTGTTCCTGCAGCCAGAGGTTCACCACGTTATGATCTACTGTCACACCTAGAGGATCACACCTAGAGGATCACATCTAGAGGATCACATCGAGAGGATCACACCTAGAGGATCACACCTAGAGGATCACATCTAGAGGATCACATCTAGAGGATCACACCTAGAGGATCACATCTAGAGGATCACCTCTAGAGGATCACACCTAGAGGATCTGAGAGGAGGACATGCATCTCCGGTACCTTGGTCCTCTGGAAGACGGCTTTGGGGTCCAGAGCTTTGGTCTTGCCCGGGTTGTTCTTGTTGGTCTTGATCCAGCAGATGTCCTCACAGCGCCTGAAGCCCCACTTCCTCAAGCACTGAGACACATGACCAATGAACAGGTTCATCCTCATGACCAATCGTTAAGAGGACATAACAGAGTGACAGCTTCATGACCTGAACCAGGAAGTCTCACACACACGGTTTGACTACATAGTTCAGCTCGTGGTAAACAGATTCTTCTGGAGCTTTGTTCATAATGTAGCCGGGGGGGGGTAGGAGGCCAACGGCCACACACACACACACACACACGTTCTGCAGGAGGTTACCATGCGGCCCAGGTCCAGACCTTCACCAGAACCACACCACAGGAACACGAAGGAGCGCAGAGAGGAGATCTCCTCGATCTCCAGCTTCATGATCTGCAGGGAAGAAGAGGAGGAAGAGGGAGCGCGATGTCACGGGGATGTTTCCCGAGGCCCCGTGTGGACGGTTGTGGGTACTGCAGATCATATAATGTGTCCTATCCAACACGCTCACGTCATCCCAGGTCCAGAAGCGCTCCGTGTGGCTGATGCCGGATTCTCTGTAGTATTCCTCCAGAGGCGGCTCCAGCAGGATGACGTCGAACTCACACTTCAGGTCCTGCAGGTCAAAGTGCATCGGGTCCGCCTGGAGGTACCTACCACACCCACACACACAGTCAGCGTGGTGACGGGCCCGTGGTCGTGCAGGTGGAGGTGAGCGCTCCGTACATCGGCGGCGTGTTGGTGGTGGCGATGAGCTCGTCCTTCAGCCGGATCAGCTCCCGCAGCTTCGGGTATTCTTCAAATCGATCCGCCAAGCCTGGAACGGAGAAGTTAACACAACAACAACATGTCAATAAAACAGGTAAACAACATCAACATGTCAATAAAACAGATAAACAACAACATGTCAATAAAACAGATAAACAGGTCAATAAACAGATAAACATGTCAAAAAAACAGATAAACACATGTCAATAAAACAGATGAACAACATGTCAATAAAACATATAGTATATATACACATGTATATAAACATATATAAACACATGTATATAAACATATATAAACACATGTATATAAACACATGTATATAAACATATATAAACAAATGTATATAAACATATAAACACATGTATATAAACATATATAAACACATGTATATGAACATATATAAACACATGTATATAAACACATGTATATAAACATATATAAACACATGTATATAAACATATATAAACACATGTATATGAACATATATAAACACATGTATATAAACACATGTATATAAACATATATAAACACATGTATATAAACACATATAAACATATATAAACACTGACCCACGTCCCTGATGAAGTTCTGTGGCCGGTGGCCCGTGTCCACAAAGTGCTGGCAGTAGTCGTTGTGCGGGTTCAGGCTCTGCGTGCCCTGAAGACACGAAGAATTCATGAATAATAAGTACACAAACAAACACAACATGGTGTCGTGAAGCATTTTATTAAACCTTTGATGTCTAGGATTGGAAAAGTTTAATCTAAACCGCAAGTTTTAATATTTTTATTTCTAAAGAAAATCTATTTTAATTTTGAGGCAAAAAATTAATAATAATAAAATATAACCCCCACACTGGCTTTCTTTGTTTCCAACAGTTTGACTGAAATAAATACCTGAAAGCAGCTCGTGATTATTATACGTTACATTAGTGTTGGTGGATTGGTCTCACTCTGGTCCTCACTCTGGTCCTCACTCTGGTCCTCACTCTGGTCTCACTCTGGTCTCACTCTGGTCTCACTCTGGTCTCACTCTGGTCTCACTCTGGTCTCACTCTGGTCTCACTCTGGTCTCACTCTGGTCTCACTCTGGTCTCACTCTGGTCTCACTCTGGGCCTCACTCTGGGCCTCACTCTGGGCCTCACTCTGGGCCTCACTCTGGGCCTCACTCTGGGCCTCACTCTGGTCCTCACTCTGGTCCTCACTCTGGTCCTCACTCTGGTCCTCACTCTGGTCCTCACTCTGGTCCTCACTCTGGTCCTCACTCTGGTCCTCACTCTGGTCCTCACTCTGGTCCTCACTCTGGTCCTCACTCTGGTCCTCACTCTGGTCCTCACTCTGGTCCTCACTCTGGTCCTCACTCTGGTCCTCACTCTGGTCCTCACTCTGGTCCTCACTCTGGGCCTCACTCTGGGCCTCACTCTGGGCCTCACTCTGGGCCTCACTCTGGGCCTCACTCTGGTCCTCACTCTGGTCCTCACTCTGGGCCTCACTCTGGTCCTCACTCTGGTCCTCACTCTGGTCCTCACTCTGGTCCTCACTCTGGTCCTCACTCTGGTCCTCACTCTGGTCCTCACTCTGGTCCTCACTCTGGTCCTCACTCTGGTCCTCACTCTGGTCCTCACTCTGTCCTCACTCTGTCCTCACTCTGTCCTCACTCTGTCCTCACTCTGTCCTCACTCTGGTCCTCACTCTGGTCCTCACTCTGGTCCTCACTCTGGTCCTCACTCTGGTCCTCACTCTGGTCCTCACTCTGGTCCTCACTCTGGTCCTCACTCTGGTCCTCACTCTGGTCCTCACTCTGGTCCTCACTCTGGTCCTCACTCTGGTCCTCACTCTGGTCCTCACTCTGGTCCTCACTCTGTCCTCACTGGGCCTCACCTGGTCCTCACTCTGGTCCTCACTCTGGTCCTCACTCTGGTCCTCACTCTGGTCCTCACTCTGGTCCTCACTCTGGTCCTCACTCTGGGCCTCACTCTGGGCCTCACTCTGGTCCTCACTCTGGTCCTCACTCTGGTCCTCACTCTGGTCCTCACTCTGGTCCTCACTCTGGTCCTCACTCTGGTCCTCACTCTGGTCCTCACTCTGGTCCTCACTCTGGTCCTCACTCTGGTCCTCACTCTGGTCCTCACTCTGGTCCTCACTCTGGTCCTCACTCTGGTCCTCACTCTGGTCCTCACTCTGGTCCTCACTCTGGGCCTCACTCTGGGCCTCACTCTGGGCCTCACTCTGGGCCTCACTCTGGTCCTCACTCTGGTCCTCACTCTGGTCCTCACTCTGGTCCTCACTCTGGTCCTCACTCTGGTCCTCACTCTGGTCCTCACTCTGGTCCTCACTCTGGTCCTCACTCTGGTCCTCACTCTGGTCCTCACTCTGGTCTCACTCTGGTCCTCACTCTGGTCCTCACTCTGGTCCTCACTCTGGTCCTCACTCTGGTCCTCACTCTGGTCCTCACTCTGGTCCTCACTCTGGTCCTCACTCTGGTCCTCACTCTGGTCCTCACTCTGGTCCTCACTCTGGGTCTCACTCTGGGTCTCACTCTGGGTCTCACTCTGGGTCTCACTCTGGGTCTCACTCTGGGTCTCACTCTGGTCTCACTCTGGTCTCACTCTGGCTTGTGGGATCAGGAATAAGGTTCACGGGGAGCCGTGAGACTCTCTCCTGACATTTCACTCTCTCACTTCAACCTGACAAATAAAACTTCTGCGTGCAACTTTGGATTCCGGGGATAGAGGAAGCCTTGTTTGACGTTTGGCAGAGTGCCATGAATGTCACACCTGGTGATCACAGGTGTTCCTGTTGCATGGAGCCAGCAGACCAATAAAAACAACTCCACGTGTGTGAAAGGCTTCTTAACTTCTGTGGAGGCCAATGAGTGTTGACTCGTGTGACCTCATCTGTTTTTGTGTCTCATCTGTTTCCTGCTCTTCTTAATTGGGACCAGTCTTACCTGTCCGGCTGATGGTTTGATCAACAGGTACGGCACGCAAACTATCAGTGTCAGAGCAGCACAACTACTTTCAGACTGTCCTGCTTGATGCGCTACAGAAGATTTAGTGACACACCATATATTGATTTCATTTTGTGGACCCTTTAACCTGCTGGAGTCCCTTTGGGCTACATGCTGTGTCCTCTGTATATTTAGTATTTAGTAGGGCTGGGCAACGATTAAAAATTTTAATCGCATGATTTCCCTGATTAATCGCATTTGTATACGCAAAATCCAATAATTAATTCAAAAGTAGTGTATAGCGCACTTCTATTTTAAATGTTGCTGAGATTAAACATCTCTTGTTCTGCCTGTTTTGTGATATACATGCCTAAAAGGTGCCTAATATTTCTAGACTGAAATAATATCGGCATTATAATTATTATAACTGAGGTTTTTTTAGTTGCCTGTTTTGTGGAGCCCCTCAGGACGTGGTGCCCTCCCACAGCGCGTAGTGCGCTATGGGAGCGGCGGCGCTGGGAGGAGTTTATAGCACAAACAACAATGAACTAGTGGAGGCGGCGAGGTGCTCCGTGTTGCCAGGTTGGAGACGGTGAAGTATCGTACCAAAGGCTCAACATGGTTGTATTTGGAGGATAATTATCGTGTATCTGGCAACCCTGAGATCGGTCGACCAATGACTGTCCTCTATGCCGTCAGAGCTCACGTAAGAAGGGAGATACCATTTCCAAAACTTGTAAGGGGTAAATACGAGTTCATGAAAACCCAGAGAAACACAAATATCCGACGAAGCAAAATCCCGACGTTTTTGGAATCCCTGCCGGACGCATTTGTTAGGTCTCAAAAGCAGGACATGTCCGGGGAAAGAGGACGTCTGGTCCCCCGATGTCCAGTCGTCCCCAGAGAGCAGCAGCACGTTGTGAAGCTGTCGCTTTGCAGTCCTCTCCTTTCATCCAGCTCGTGTATTCTCCGTGTGACGTGTGTCTTGAGTCTCATACCTGCCGTCATTTGTTGAGATTCTCCATGTTTGTTAAACCGCGAATGACTTTCTTTTCCGGCTCCGCAGCAATCAGTCGCAGACTTTTACAAAATAAAAGCCTGTGAGCAACACACTTTTACAATAATAAAATAAATAATAAAACCTGCGTTAACGCGCGATAAAATAATTGTCGGCGTTAATTAATTGATGCGTTAACGCAAGATTAACGCGTTAACGTGCCCAGCCCTAGTATTTAGTGTTGTGTTTTATTTTGATCTTTTATGTTTACGAGTGCTTTATGTGCACCAGCTGTGACCCTGACGTCTCCCCACTGTGGGACTAATAAAGCAACAGCTTCTCTTCTAGAGACAGTGAGTGGAGAGAAGTCTCCGACCTTCAGGAAGGTGCTGGAGTCCTTGTACACTTCCTCGTACGGGTTGCTCTCATCCAGCGGCTGCAGCTCCACCTCGTCCTGACGCAGGGAAACACCCGGCTTCAGTTCACGGACATTAAAAACACTCAACTGCGTCTGGGACATGACAACGAAATATTAACCACGTGATTTATCCCCAAATAACAAGAACACTCATGGAGTTATCCTTCAGCCCCAGACAGAGGCGGCTGAACCCGCTGTGAGTGTCTGCTCCGGTGAGGCGGTGTGTTCACGGTGACGGCTGATCAGCAGCAGGAGGCGGGACACGTGGGAGCTGATCATCGGGAACAAATCCTCTCCTTACTCGGCGCTGTCAAAGCGTATCTCGCGTGCTCACCTTGGGCTCCTCCACGTCCTCCTCGGCGTCCTCCCCCTCCGGAGCCTTCCTCTTGGAGGGAGCGGCCGAGCTGTCGAACGCCGCTCTGCAAACCAAACACCAAACTCACTGACAGGTTCTGTGACCTCAGGTTAAGGAACGAGGGCGGATGGAAACGAGTCAGGGAAACAAGTTGTAGAGCGGTGGGCACTCTACCTGGGCCCACAGAGCGCCCACCACTCTACCTGGGCCCACAGAGCGCCCACCACTCTACCTGGGCCCACAGAGCGCCCACCACTCTACCTGGGCCCACAGAGCGCCCACCACTCTACCTGGGCCCAGAGCGCCCACCACTCTACCTGGGCCCACAGAGCGCCCACCACTCTACCTGGGCCCACAGAGCGCCCACCACTCTACCTGGGCCCACAGAGCGCCCACCACTCTACCTGGGCCCAGAGCGCCCACCACTCTACCTGGGCCCACAGAGCGCCCACCGCTCTACCTGGGCCCAGAGCGCCCACCGCTCTACCTGGGCACAGAGCGCCCACCACTCTACCTGGGCACAGAGCGCCCACCACTCTACCTGGGCCCACAGAGCGCCCACCACTCTACCTGGGCACAGAGCGCCCACCACTCTACCTGGGCACAGAGCGCCCACCACTCTACCTGGGCACAGAGCGCCCACCACTCTACCTGGGCCCACAGAGCGCCCACCACTCTACCTGAGCCCACAGAGCGCCCACCGCTCTACCTGCACGTCTCCCGGGTCTCCTCGATCTCCTTCAGCTCGTCCTTGCTGTGCAGCACGGCTCCGATGCTGTCGGCGCTCTCGGCTCCCAGCTGGGGGAGGACAGAGCAACGTCTCACTTCTGCTTCACGTTGACTGTTGGAGCCATTTAGTTTGACCTTTATTTAGTTTTATTGTAAAGCAATATAGATTATGAATTGCTTATTTAGGTTACATTTTGATATGTTAGTTGTTTCTTATGATAGTTCTAGTTTTAGTTTAATCAGGGCTCCAGACTAACATATTTCAGGGAGAGCAACTCAATGAACTGTAAATTCTGCTGTCGATTCCCACAACATGCGGGGAACACGACATGTGCTGATAAGACTGGCACGACACAATGAAAACACGACACACTGATCAAACAACGCCAGTCTGAGACATCAAATGTGCCGCGACCTGTGCAATGAAAGCGCCACTCCCAGTCCATTGAGAAGACAAGAGGCTGCTAACCAGTGCGCCGAGGAGGCCGAGTGCAGGGCTCTCAAGTGTCACGCATTGAGCGTGACACTCACGCATTTCGGTCTTACGTCACGCACTCCCGCCACACATCGTATTTCTCACGCTGAAAAACTCTCTGCTATTTAATGCTTTAATGTGCCGCAGCGCGCCAACATGAGCCGCGCGGCCCTCACCGTGGAGGGGGGGGTGCTGATGGAAATCTCACTCTTGCCTGTCTTCAAACTTGAGAGCCCTGCGAATTGCTATTGAAGTTTAACACGGCGTATTTCATTGCCAAAGAAGAACACTTTGCAAGTCGATTTATAGTGTGCGCCCCTAAAATTTTAAGTTAGGGGCCACTGTGCTCCTAGTAAAAAAAGTTAGTCTGGATCCCTGAGTGATCTGTGTTGCAATGATATGTAATAATAATGTAATGATCTCCACGAGCCACCGGTAGCAACTCGAGCTAGCTCCGTGCTAACAACGAGCGGCTAGCCGACCACTTGCCTGTTGAGCGAGCAGCTGCCGCCGGAGTTTCTGCCGCTCCCGGATCTCCTGCAGTCGGCTGTTCATGTTCCCGCTAAATGTTCCCGCTAAATGTTCCCTCTACACAGACCAGCACGCGGCCGGTGTCACAGGAACGCTTCTCACGGCAACGTAATCGCTTAATTGTCTTTACGTTCGACAACAATCGGCTAAAGCCAAATAGCCGCGAAAAAACTCACAACGGGTGTGCTCGTTATGGTCACCGGCGTGTCGGGTTTCCTGCGGGGCCTCGGCGTCGATGGCGTTAGCGCTGAGACACCCGGATGTGAGCGCCCGGTGGTTGTATTCTCCGCCACGTTCCGGGCTTCCTGCGTCCGCAGCGACCTCCAGCCCGGTTGGAGTCGGTCAACCGGCGGAGGAGGCGGTGTTTAACGAGGGCCCGCTCCGCCGATCGGGGCGGGGTTCGGCGTACGCCGGTCACAAATACGAGCGCATCCTTCTGTGATTGAGCGGACGCGGGGCGATGATGTCACCGCGTAGAACGCTTGAGTTTAACGTCACCAAATTCATCCTCCAATCAGATGATACTACGAGGGAGACGCACACGCATGCGCGTGCACACACACACACACGCGCACACGCACACGCACACGCACACGCTCACACACACAGGGACAGGTGTATTGATTCAAGCTGTGTCCGGTCACTCAGGTCAGCTGCGATGTGGCTGTAAATAAAAATATACTTTTAAAATGCCAGGAGCGATATGATAGTAAACGTGTTGTTTACACACCAGATAGAGGACCCACGTGGGACGGTCACGTGGTGTAATTAGTGACGGCTCGTGTTGAAGCGGATTGCTTAACGTAAGATGAGCGAAACACGACCGAGTGCTTCCGAAAGGAATGACTATACGGCTACTTACAGTCTGGCATAGCACGTCATACAGGAAGCCCCCCCCTCCTATACTCTAATGCTTTGATTCTAAATATGATTAAACAATCGCCACCTCTATAATGTAAGAGTGTAACATCGCGGGGGGGCTGATTCCCCGGTGTCCCCCTGCCCGGGGCTCAGTCTGGTCCCGCGGCCGGGAGGGGTGGCTGAGTGCGCCAGACGACGCGCCGCCGCCGATGGGAGCTCCGTCCTGCGCCGCCATGCACGCGCCGCTGCTCGCGCTCGCCGCCGCGCTGTGGGGCTTCGGTTCAACCGGCGGCGCGCCGACCGTCACGCGGCCGTTCACCGACTGCGTGCACAGCCGCGGGGACGGCGGCTTCTACCAGGGCGCCGTGGACGTCACGGAGTCCGGCGCCCGGTGCCTGAACTGGACCACGGTGGCCGGCTTCGAGGCGCGCCACCCGGGGAGGGGGGTCGGGCCGCACAACCGGTGCCGGAACCCGGACGGCCGGATCCGACCCTGGTGCTTCTTCAGGACCCCCCGAGGCCGCGTGGACTGGGGCTACTGCGACTGTAAACAAGGTAACACCGGCCGGGGGGGTTACATCATGCATGAGTGTGTGCGGCTCTCGGTGTTCATCGCATCCTTGCATAATGAGACGGGACCCGCCTCAGGCTCCAGGTGAGACTCATGCAGACATGTCTGAGCCCATGTGTGACGTCATACATCATCAAGTCTCAGTGGATCACCTGGAGGAGCATCAGCAGCAGCTCTCTGCTGGAGGGGGCGGGGCCGGAGTGGGGCCACTTTTCAGCCGGGAATCTCAGGCTCAAGACCAGCCCACTTTTTTTATGGTAGTGGAAATTGGATAAATGAAGCAACAGTTCAGCTCTTACTAGCCTGTAGTTCTTTTATTAATACCATGGTCCAACAAATAATGTAAAGGTTAAATACAACAATAATAATCCACTTAAGATGAGAAGTTAACAAAAAATATGCACAACATTAAAAAAGGCAGAAGGGCGTAGCAGGGGTGTCAGACTCAGATGAGGCAGTAGGCCAGATTTGTTGGAGTGAGACCTCATGAGGGCCGTCATTGTCATTGTCATGGTCATGGTCATTATCATGGTCATTGTCATTGCCATGGTCATGGTCATGGTCAAGGTCATGGTCATTATCATGGTCATTGTCATGGTCATTGTCATGGTCATTGTCATGGTCATTGTCATGGTCATTGTCATGGTCAGTGTCATTGTCATGGTCATTGTCATGGTCATTGTCATGGTCATTGTCATGGTCATGGTCATTGTCATGGTCATTGTCATGGTCATGGTCATGGTCATGGTCATTGTCATGGTCATTGTCATTGTCATGGTCATGGTCATGGTCATGGTCATGGTCATTGTCATGGTCAGTGTCAGTGTCATGGTCATGGTCATGGTCATTGTCATGGTCATTGTCATGGTCATGGTCATTATCATGGTCATTGTCATGGTCATTATCATGGTCATGGTCATGGTCATGGTCATTATCATGGTCATTATCATGGTCATGGTCATCATCATGGTCATGGTCATTGTCATGGTCATGGTCATGGTCAGTGTCATTATCATGGTCATTGTCATGGTCATTGTCATTGTCATTGTCATTATCATGGTCATTGTCATGGTCATTGTCATTGTCATTGTCATGGTCAAGGTCATGGTCATTATCATGGTCATTATCATTGTCATGGTCATTATCATTTTTCTGCATGAGTATTATATAGTGGTGATTTACTCCTTTACTACACCCACTTCTGAGCAAACAATGCATATTGGTTCATCAAGTACTGTCATATACTGCTCTTTCTTAGAATATATAACTTTAAATCATATAGTTTCCTCTGTTATCCTCTCTACCTGTCCCTGTCGTCATGGCCTCCTCATTGCAAATGTCGGGCTCATCATTTTCAGCAGGAGACTCTTATCGCTGCTCCGAAGCTACAAAGAAAAATGAAGTCATATTACTGCATACTTCAATATCAATAGTATATACCAATATTTCCATAATATTTGCAGTCTATGGATCACCATATTTTGGGTGAGATAAAAAGGCTAATATTTTAATTCAATGTAATATTTTGCTTGGGAATAGGTTGACAACGCTGCAATGATATTAATCACGGCTACAACGTTAGCCGAATAGTTATGTTGCTAATCATTAGGCCTTTGTCTCTCTTTACCAGTTGCCACTTGTGTTTGTCCTCGTGAAAATAAATCGGTAAGCTTGGCACATTTGGCAGCATCCTCCTCCAATGCCTTTCTTTTTTTCAACCTGGCTTTTGCAGCCCCTCCTGCCCTCTTCCTCCCGTCCGTCCTCCCTGACGCGTATCGTTGCGGTCGGGCCGGCCCAGCTATCCGGAGCTGAGAAAACTTTTGGAAAAAGGACGGGCGAACCAACTCGATTAGGGCTCCTCCCATATTGTGTTGGTTGGTTCCATAATAGACTGAACCAACTCTATTATTTGGGAGGGGTGAACTTCCTCGCACGGTAACCCATGCAGAGGCTGTGCTGTCAGAATGCGGAACATGTGTCGCCCACTTTAAGAGAAGATGGACTAACGTGACAAATGTCAACAAATACAATCCTCGACCGGCCCAGAAGTGAAGCGGCCCACCGGGAACTCTCCCGATTCTCCCGATTACCCACCCCGGGCCTGGGAGGGGGTGACGTTTAATGGGTCTCCTACTTCTTCTTCTTCTTTG
>NC_079411.1:30031230-30048730 GCF_029220125.1 Pseudoliparis swirei | reverse complement strand
GTCTTTATAGCGCTTCTTCTGCCCTCCAGCAGAGCGCTGGCCTTGGGCGAGCTGGCCATACAGCACTTTGTGAGGCAGCGATTGAGGGGCATCCTTATAACGTGCCCCAGCCATCGTAGCTGGTAGTGGGTGATGGTGGCCTCCATGCTCCTACAGCCTGCTCTCCTGAGGATCTGTGTGTGGCACTCGGTCACGCCAAGTGATTCCTAGCATTCGCTGGAGACAGCGGATGTGAAAATGCTCCAGGGACTTCACATGGCGGCTGTAAGTGACCCAGGCTTCACAACTGTACAGGAGGGTGGTGATGCAAACTGCTTGATACACAGAGATGTTTGTATGGAGATATAAGTTCTTGTTTTGAAAGACCCGGCGCCTGAGTCTCCCAAAGGCAGCTGGTGCTTGTTTGATTCTGTTCTGGACCTCATTGTCGATGTTATTGTCCTCAGAGAGGATACTCCCGAGGTATTTGAATGATGGTACTACAGACAGATGCTTATCATTGATGCTGAAGATGGGTGGCGTGGGTGGGATGTTGGTGCTCCACTGACAGACGACCTCTGTTTTGGTGATGTTGATGGTCAGCCCCATCCTGCTGGAAGCCTTCACAGCTGCTCCAGGACAGGAGGTCTGTGGAGCCACCAGAGCTCAGTCATCTGCATCCTGCAGCTCAAGGACCCTCACTCTGTGCAGCTTGGTGGTGGCCTGCAGCCTCCTGATGTTAAAGAGGTTGCCATCGAGCCTATAGACTACTGTCACCCCGCTGTTGTCCTCAATGTCCTTATGGAGAAGCTGGGTGACGCATAGGAGGAAGATGTTAAAGAGCTGGTGCTAGTACACACCCTGCCTGACCCCTGTGCACACAGGGAAGGAGGCAGACTCTTGTCCTCCTATTGTCACCCGAGCATTCAGACCATCATCAAACTGTCGGAGGATGTTGACAAACTTGTTAGGGCATCCAAACCGGAGCAGGATGTCCCACAGTAGGTCTCTCTGCACAGTGTCGAAGGCTTTGGAGAGGTCGACAAAAGCCATAAACAGGTCTTGATGTTGCTCCCTGCACTTTTCCTGAAGCTGCCGGGCTGTGAAGACCATGTCGACTGTACTCCTGTTCTTCCTAAAGCCACACTGTGATTCTGGGAGCAATGCCTCTGTGATGTTGTTGAGGAGCCTCTGCAGCAGCACCTTGGCCAGGACCTTACCAGCAACAGCAAGGATACGGGAGATGGCGCGGCTGTGTCCAGACGCCGTCGTGGTAGCTCCGCGGAGATTGTGCGCTCTTTTAGTTTTTGTGTTTATTTTTAATATTTTCTTTGCCACAAACACATCGGCAATAACAGCATACGAACGCAGCACACTTTTGGACATAAACTTTTGCAAAACAAGGGTTTTGTCCACTTTTTCCATCGATCCAGCGTGGCGGCAGAGATCGACGGCGAACCACAACAACAACAGTGGAGCCGCTACTACGGGAGACGACGAAACATCGAGAAGCGGGCGGAATTCGAACAGACTGAGAGTTCAAGCCCACCGTCCACCTCTGCCCAGCATCCTTCTTGCTAACGTCCAGTCTCTGGAAAATAAGCTGGATGATGTTAGGCAAGGATCAGATTCCAACGGGACATGAGGACTGTAACATCTTTTGTCTGGCGGAAACATGGCTGACCCGCTGGTGCGGATCGAGTCATATGCCCAACCGAGTCCTTCTCTGTTTTCCGTGCAGACAGAACGGAAGAGTCTGGTAAATCTAAGGGTGGAGGGTTTGCTTCATGACTAACAACAAGTGGTGCAACCCCAAGGACATTAAGACTCTTTCTCGTTCCTGCTACCGAACCTGGAACATCTGACGATCTCATGCAGTCCATCCTACCTTCCCGGGAGTTCAGCTCGGTCATCACCACAGCCGTCTACATTCCACCACAAGCGGACACCGGCGTAGCACTATCGGACCTACATGATGTGTTATGTCGGCATCAGAACAAGTATCCCGACGGCTGTGGTGGTGGCTGGGGACTTTAACAAGGCAAACCTAAAAAAGTCATGCGAACTTTCACCAGCACATTACGTGTGCTACCAGAGGGAAAGAACGTTGGACCACTGCTATCGCCATTCAAGAGAGGCTACAAGGCTGTCTCTCTCCATCTGCAAATCGGACCATGCCGCCATTTTCCTGCTACCGGAGTACCAACAAAAGATAGCACGGGAAGCGGTAGTGACGAGGGGCGAAGCGGTGGTCTGACCAATCAGAGGCTGAGCTACAGGGCGCTCTGCGTGTCGTCGACTGGGACATGATCCAATCCAGTTCCAGTGGCGTCAGCGAGTTTCGGACGTAGCAATGAGCCTCATAGCAACGCTTAGCGGACACCATCGTCCCCACGGTAAAAGTTAGGGTCTTTCCTAACCAAAAGCCGTGGGTTGATAGATCCATCCGTGAAGCTGTGAACGCCCGTACTGCTGCCTATAACTCCGGTCTTGTATCCGGCAACATGGACGAGTACAAGGCAGCGGTCTATGGACTGAGGAGGGCGGTGAAGGAGGCCAAGAGGAGGTACCGAGACAGAGTGGAATCACAGATGGAGCAGCGCGACACCAGGCGCCTATGGCAGGGGCTACGGACTATCACAGACTACCAGAGCAGACCCCGCACAATGGTGAGTGCCGACGCATCCCTAGCGGACGGCCTGATCTCATTTTATGCACGGTCTGCGCCTAGCAACCACAGCGCCAGATCGCCACCCAACAACAACACCGTTAAGCGAGGCGAGGTGAGTTCTACCGCTGGGGATGAACACACACTCTCTGTGACCGAGCACAGTGTGAGGAGGGCTCTGTTGAGGGTGAACACCAGGAAAGCTGCAGGTCCAGATGGCATATCTGGGCGAGTACTGAAGACCTGTGCTAACCAGCTAGCTCCAGTGTTCACCACAATATTCAACCTCTCCCTGGCTGAGTCCGTGGTCCCGCCTGCTTCAAGAGATCCACTATTGTCCCTGTGCCCAAGAATGCTTCTCCAGCATGTATGAATGACTACCGACCGTGGCCTCACCTCGGTGGTCATGAAATGCTGAGAGGCTGATAAAGGACTACATCTGCGCCTTCCTCCTTCCTCCATGGACCCGCTGCAGTTTGCTTATCGCCCAAACAGATCCACGGATGATGCTGTCTCCCAGGTACTGCACACCACACTCTCTCATCTGGACAGCCAGAGGGGGCTATGTGAGACTGCTGTTCATTGATTATAGTTCAGCTTTCAACACCATAGTCCTCCAGACTGGCGGCAAGCTGATTGAGCTGGGACTGAACACCCCCCTGTGTGCTTGGATCCTGGACTTCCTGACCGCCAGGCCACAGGTGGTCAGGGTGGGCAGACACACCTCCAAACCCCTCACCCTGAACACAGGATCCCCCCAGGGTTGCGTCCTCAGCCCCCTACTGTACTCCCTGTACACACATGACTGTGTGGCCAGGTTCAGCTCAACACCATGATCAAGTTAGCGGATGACACAGTGGTGGTGGGCCTGATCTCCGACAACGGCGAGAAGGCCTACCTGGAGGAAGTTGCTGATCTGTCACTCTGGTGCCAGGACAACAGCCTCCTCATGAATGTCACCAAAACTAAGGAGCTGATTGTGGACTTTAGGAGGGTACAACAACAGAGGACGTACTCACCACTGGGGATTAACAGGACTACTGTGGAGAGGGTGAGCGGGTATAAATACCTGGGAGTCCACATCACCGAGGATCTGACATGGTCAATGAACACAGACACTCTGGTGAGAAAGGCAAGGCAGCGCCTCTACCACCTCAGGCAGCTGAGGAAATTTAAAGTTTCCCAGAGGATCCTTCAGTCCTTCTACTCTGGAGCTGTAGAGAGCGTCCTGACAGGAAGCATCACAGCCTGGTTTGGCAACTGCTCCGCTCAGGACAGGAAGGCTCTGCAGAGAGTAGTGCGTTCAGCTGAGCGCACTATTGGAACTACACTCCCCACCCTGCAGGACTTGTACACCAGGAGGTGCAGAACCAGAGCCGGCAGGATCATGAAGGATCCTCACCACCCCAACAACAGACTGTTTCAGCTGCTGCGGTCAGGCAGGCGCCTCCGTAGTCACGCTGCAAGAACAGAGAGACTGAGACGGAGTTTCTTTCCTCAGGCCATCAGGACTGTGAACTCCGACCTCACCAGGACCCCCACATAGACCCACACAACTGCCCCTCTTAGGCACACACACACACACACACACACACTTACTGTAAATATTGTGTTGTTTTTTATTGTAAATAGTGTGTACTTGTTGCCCTTGCACATTCCTGCTGAGCATTGCCACTTTCATTTCACTGCACACCCTGTGTGTGTATGTGACAAATAAAACATCTTGAATCTTGAATCTTGAAGGAGTGCTATACCCCTGTGGTTGCCACAGATGGTCTTGTCACCTTTGTTTTTATATATAGTGACAATGTTGTCATCTCTCCATTGCTGTGGGATGTTTTGATCAGCCCATACTTTAGTGATGTGTTGATGTAGCGCTCTTGTACAGAGGTAACCACCCTGTTGAAGCTGCTCCGCAGGGCTCTGGTCCATGCCAGGAGACGTGTTGTTCTTCAGAGAGCGGACGGCTGACAGGACCTCCAGGTCGGGGGTTGGTTAAGGTTGTCAATCGGTGGACGTTCAGGCAGTTGATCCAGTATGGTGCGGCCTGCTTCAGAGGCCTGATGAAGCAGGGTATTAAAATGTTCAGCCCACCTCTCCAGTATACTGCTCTGGGGCCTCATTCATAACGGCGTGCGTAGGATTTGCGTAGGAAGGTTGCTTACGTAGTAGAAAGCAAAAAAATAGGGGGGGAAAAATTACACCATTTTCCCATTCATAAAACCTTGCGTAAATGCGAGAAGTGCGTACCGCACATCCTCGCGGTTTCCCTTTATAAATCACAATCAACTTGAAATGCGGAGCAGCTTTTGCGGTCTTCCCGTCACACCCATATTTGCCCATAAATAGTCATTGATACGCCCATAATGAATATTCATCAAACTACACACAAACTACATCGAACATGGCAAACAAGGAAAAAAGAGGCAAAAAAAGAAACTTTAACAACTGTGAAGTAGAAATCCTTGTCGGAGAAATCGAGGCGAGGCAACACATTTTGTTTGGTGGCCATAGCATTGGCGTAACAAATGCCAAAAAGGCAAGAGAGTGGCAGCATGTGACAGATGCTGTCAACGCTGCATCAGCACAGGGTCGCACTGTTGCGGAAATCAAAAAGAAGTGGTCCGACATTAAGGTGGACGCCAAAACGCCTGGCATCACACAGGCAGAGTGTGTGTGCCACGGAGGGGAACAGGAGCACGGAGCTCACCCCTATGGATGAAAGGCTGGCCGGTATAATCGGCGAGTCCCTGCTGAGTGGAGTGGTGACGGAGGCAGATGGGGACACTGATGTTAAGGTTGCACCGACTGAACTAGGTAACCACATTTATATACCCGTGTTTGAAATGAGAGTAAACCAAATGTATTCAAGTTGTGTGATATCTGCTGGTATGTAAATAAAACAATACGTGTATTTCGAAAACAAATCATAACTTTATTAAGAAAAAGAATTAACAAGATGCTGGTTCCACCAGGGTAGGAGGACCTCGCGAGGACCTCGTGCCTCGAGCCCGCTGCCTCCAGCACGGGCCCCCTGCCTCCACGGGCACGGCACCTCCTGCCTCCACGGGCACGGCACCTCGTGCCTCGAGCCCCGCTGCCTCCACGGGCACGGCACCTCCTGCCTCCACGGGCACGGCACCTCGTGCCTCGAGCCCCGCTGCCTCCACGGGCACGGCACCTCGTGCCTCGAGCCCGGCGTCTCCACAGCACCTCCTGCGCAGCCCTCCAGCAGCGGCCGTGTCCTCACAGATGCAGTCCTGCAGAATCAGAGGGACACACTTGCTGCAGTACACGAGGTTGCAAGAGAGCTGGGACAAATTCGTCATGTGTTGGGAGAAATATGCACTTGTTTAAAAGATATAGCCAATAAATAAGTTGTTTCAATACCTTGTTGTGTGTGTAAGTTACGCATCACATCCAGACGCTGTTGAACTCCACCTGGGTGTGGGTGTGGATGTGCATGGGGAAGTCTGGCTCGTGGCGGTACATGCAGCCTCAGGGGTAACGGCACATTTTGAAGGAGTGCCAAATTGTGCAGCACAGCACACGCCCTCACAATTTGGCACACCTTCAAATCAAATCAAATTTTATTTATATAGCACATTTAAAATAGATTTTCGGTCGAACCAAAGTGCTGCACATGCCTTGTCCGGTTTATAGCAAAGCTTTCCTCCTGTGGCATCGAGGCAGCGCCACCTGCCCTTTAGCAGGCCTATTGAGCGCTCTACCACAGCTCGTGCCTGGCTGTGGCGAGTGTTGTAATTTCGCTCCTCTGCGCTCTGCGGGTTGTTGAACGGGGTGAGCAGCCACCGCTTGAGGGGATATCCACTGTCACCTGTAGTGTTGATACATAGGTTATATAACGCAGCATATATACATTATTAATTATTTAGGAGTTTTAAAATCTTACCCAAAAGATACCCATCACGCACAGCTCCAGCCTCAAGTCGGCGGCCAACACTGCTGTTTCGCCAAATGAAGGAGTCGTGCGTTGACCCAGGCCACCGAGCAACCACATTGGTGAACAGCATGTTAGCATCACATATAATTTGGACATTAATCGAATGAAAGTGCTTTCGATTAACGAATGCACTTTCATTGATACTGGGTGCCCTTACAGCAATGTGAGTGCAGTCAATGGCACCGATTACATTTGTGAAACCGGACATTGCTGCAAATTGCATTTTTATTTGCCTGCTCATCCACCGTGTAAGGAAACTTTATGTATAAAGGCGACAACGCAATTATACCTCCCAACACATCTGGCATAATACGGCTGAGGGTGGGCTGGGATATCCCGACCTATCAGCCATTTCCCTCTGAAACGTGCGGTTGCCAGAAATCCAAGTGTTGTCAATACTTGGATTGGAACCGCACGGCTCGGTTCCTTCGGTGCTCCGCTCTAACTCCGGACCCAACACAGCACACAGCTCTAGTAAAACGGCTCTTGAAGTCGGAACCGGCTCATGAGCCACTCATCATCATTGGCCAGCAAATCTTGCGGTCTCTGAAATTACGCACCCTCCGCACTCTTCCATTTGCCAAGTCCTCTAATAGTGCCAAATCAGCCATTGTGTGTCATTACGCATTGTGGCACGTCTTTTTATACACACCCGGCCACCTGATTGTATATGATAAGGTACAGGTGGTGAAATGACCCTGCTTTTATTGACTGGTCCATTTGCTAGCCATAATAAGACGGAGATTCGTCCTAATCATAAGGAATATTAATAGTTATATGGCTTCCTTTTCACTCTATATGTAAGGCACCTAAAGCTGAATCTGTGTTAACCCTTGTTTTAGCCTGCTACTGTTAGAAGTTATTATCGATAATTGATTTTAGACCATGAAGCTTTTTAATCACAGAACGTATATAGTTGCACACCGAGGTGTGCCCGTCACCAGACGCACATGATATATCAGTATAGACGTAATTCTGTCCTCCTGCTTACCGCATCATTTATGAGAATACATTTCATAACATTAACACAACATATTCGAGGTGGTTTTAAATAACATATCCGTATTTATTTATTTCTCCAAGTTATGTGTCTGTGTGCACTGAGGAGTCGCAACAGAAGTTTGTTTAATCATTTTAAGATTGGCTTTAATCAATGTTTGAAAAGTAGTCCTTCATATGATAAATGAGTAACATATTGATGGTATTATTTCCACATATTTCTCTCCATTCTTCCTTCTGCCAACGGTGTCGCAGTTTCTCGTCTCTCCTGTTGTTGTGCTTAGTGCGTACGCATGGGTTCGAGTTTGCGTGGAGGACCGCACCTTTTCCAGTCAAGTTAGTATTTTATAAATACATGAAACCTTGTAGCGTGAAACGGCGTACGCCATTTTTTCTTGCGTAAATCCCTTTATAAATGAGGCCCCTGGTCTTTTAGGACTCTGAGCCCATCTGCGGTTTTAACAGGAGTGGTGCAGTGGTTTGTTGGGCCGTAGATAGATTTGACTGCATTGTAAAAGTTATGCATATCATTTCTATCAGCGAAAGATTGGATTTCCTGTGCCTTCTCTGTCCACCACTTGTTTTGCATTGTCCGTAGGGTCTTTTGCACTTCACGCCTCGCCCTCTGCCATTGCTGTCTGGCGGTGCTCAATGAGGGGTTTTTCAGGGTTGCCTGGTGTGCTTTGTGCATGACGTTCAGTGAGTTACGGATGGTGTCTGAGTTATTGTCAAACCAGTCCTGGTGGTTTTTGGTCTTATAGCCGATTGTGTGGGCTGCTGCTTCATGAAGGGCTGAGCTGATAGCGGTCCACTGTAGGTCTGTGTCATTCTCTCCTCTCAAGGTGAGTTCAAGCTCTACAAGTTTTTCAGCCAGGGAGCATCGGAACTCATTTCTTGTGCTGGTATCTTTCAGACGGGCAGTCTAAGCGTCTCCCACTGACCCCACGTTTCCGCATGGGGGGGCGTACGCTCATGTGGACTTTGGCCACGATCATCCTGTGGTCTGTCCAGCATTCTGCACCTCTCAAGGCCCGGCATATGAGAACGTCTTTGATGTCACAACGTCTCACGATGACATAGTCAATCAGGTGCCAATGTTTAGAGCGTGGGTGCATCCATGATGTTTTATATTTGGTCTTTTGCTGGAAGATGGTGTTGGTTATGGTCAGGTTGTGCTCAGAGCAGAGAGTAAGTAATCTCATGCCATTTGAGTTGGCCTGACCAATACCATGCCTGCCAAGCACTCCTTTCCATATCCTGTCACTCTGCCCCACACGAGCATTGAAGTCCCCAGGAGGAGGATCTTGTCTTGGGGATCCGTTGGAGAGCCTCATCCAGTGACTGATAGAATGAGTCTTTAACCTCAGTGTCGGATGGCAGTGTTGGCGCATACACACTAAGAAGTGTAGCAAAGCGGTTCTTCGCCAGGGGGATACGGAGGGTCATCAGTCTTTCACTGATGCCCACAGTGGTTCAGTGAGTCTTGGTAGCAGTGTGTTCTTGATGGCCAGTCCCACACCGTGCAGATGTTGTCCACCTGGGGGATCGCCTTTCCAGAAGAAGGTGTAACCGGACCCTTCCTCTATCAGCGGCCCTTCATCAAGGAGCCTGGTCTCGCTAAGTGCGGCGATGTCGATGTTGTAACGCCTCAGCTCGGCCGCAATCAGTGCTGTTCTTCTGTGAGGTCTTTCGGTTCTGCCATAGGAGTCCAGGAGGGTTCTTACGTTCCATGTTGCCAGTTTTAGGTTTTGGGTTTTTTTTCTTCTGTTTCGACCGCAGAAGTGGAATGACCCGACAGGTGCGGTATCCTGTCCAGGTGCGAGTTGAGTGGGCATTTTTTAGGCCACCTTTTCTAGGCCCTCCTCGGATTGAGGTGAGCAGTGTGGTCCCTAAATAGGGGCTGCTCAGTCACACAGGGTGCTGCCGAGATCAGCTGCCACTCAGTCCCAGCTGAGTGACCAATATCCTGTGCCGCTGACGTGCAGGGCTCTGACTAGAAGCTCCCAGTCTATTCAAACCTGCTCCCGTCGCCAGTTGCCCCAACGCCGCCAGTCTTCAACCAGATGTGGATCCAGAGTATTCACCGTGGTCAGAGGTGGATACCTGCGCAAAGAGATTATTTAGAGTGCCGTTGGAGGCGCGCTATCCCCAGTAGCACTATCTTCGCCATGGTGAGGTACATCTGGTGGCATGGGTGAGCCCAGGACGACCAGTTCCCCATCCTGGCTGCAGGAGGCTGCCGGGTCCTGGCTCTGTTTAGGCCCGCCTATTGCGCACCGCCAGCGCATTGCTTTTCTGTCGGGGTCTGCTCCTTAGCCCTGCCTCAAGAGGCTAACCCACAAGGCAGTGGGGCTGTTGCCCATAGCTGGGGCAGTGGTTAATGGGTGACAGGACGTGTGCACCTAGTGGTGGGCCTGCACACCGCATCTCTGGGGCCCACTGCTGCTCCCAGATCCCCTGCAGTTTAGCCTGGGACCGCAGGGTACCCAGTTACCATGTGTGGCCCCGAGGAGGCACTGCAGGAGGTGGTGGAGAGGCTCTGGACTGGCAGAGGAGGCTCAGCTCTCGGCTCCTCTTTTCACCCCCTATGAGGGAGCTAGCCAGCGGCGGTAGCTGAAAGCAGAGAGTTGCAAGCAGAGGGCAGCATGCAACATGCAGCATGCACTAACTACAAGCACTTCTGCACTACTGCACTAGACGCTTCACAGCCACCCTGTGTGATGACAGACACACACACAGACACACACACACACACACACACACACACACACACACACACACACACACACACAGACATACACAGACACACACACACACACACAGACACACACACACACACACACACACAGACACACACACACACACACACAGACACACACACACACACACACACACAGACACACACACACACACACACAGACACACACACAGACACACACACAGACACACACACAGACACACACACACACACACACACACACAGACACACACACAGACACACACACACACACACACACACAGACACAGACACACACACACACACACACACACACACACACAGACACACACACACACACACAGACACACACAGACACACACAGACACACACACACACAGACACACACACACACACACACACACACAGACACACACACACACACACACACACACACACACACACACACACACACACACACAGACACACACACACACAGACACACACACACACACACACAGACACACACACACACACACACACACACACACACAGACACACACAGACACACACACACACAGACACACACACAGACAGACACACACACACACAGACACACACACAGACACACACAGACACAGACAGACACACACACACACACACACACACACACACACACACACACACAGACATGTTGACCTTCAGATGCAGATGGCGCTCCTCACGGTCCAGAGGAGAACATCTGGACCAGAGACTGAGGCTCATTGTTCCTGAGACCACAGACACACACACTGTGTGTGTGTGTGTGTGTGTGTGTGTGTGTGTGTGTGTGTGTGTCTGTGTGTGTGTGTGTGTGTGTGTCTGTGTGTGTCTGTGTGTGTGTGTGTGTGTGTGTCTGTGTGTGTGTGTGTCTGTGTGTGTGTGTGTGTGTGTGTGTGTGTGTGTGTCTGTGTGTGTGTCTGTGTGTGTGTCTGTGTGTGTGTGTGTGTGTGTCTGTGTGTGTGTGTGTGTGTCTGTGTGTGTGTGTGTGTGTGTGTCTGTGTGTGTGTGTGTGTGTGTCTGTGTGTCTGTGTGTGTGTGTCTGTGTGTGTGTGTGTGTGTGTGTGTGTGTGTGTGTGTGTGTGTGTGTGTGTGTCTGTGTGTGTGTGTGTCTGTGTGTGTGTGTGTGTGTGTGTGTGTGTGTGTGTGTGTGTGTGTGTGTCTGTGTGTGTGTGTGTGTGTGTGTGTGTGTGTGTGTGTGTGTGTGTGTGTGTGTGTGTGTGTGTGTGTGTCTGTGTGTGTGTGTGTGTGTGTGTGTGTGTGTGTGTGTGTGTGTGTGTCTGTGTGTGTCTGTGTGTGTGTGTGTGTGTGTGTGTCTGTGAGTGTGTGTGTGTGTGTGTCTGTGTGTATTTACAGTCATGAGCTGTTGTTATAAGTTTATTTAAATGTCTTTCCCCTCTCAATACTCAGAGTAACTCAGGCCCCGCCCCCTCCTCTCTCTGCAGCGGCGTGGCGAGGGCCTGGGGCCACGCCCACTTCGGGAAGGCCCCGGGCCCCGTGTGGCTGGACGAGGTGCACTGCTCCGGCAGCGAGCTCCGGCTGGAGGACTGTCCCCGAGCCGCCTGGGGGGAGCACGACTGTGTGAGGGGGGAGGCCGCCGGCGTGGCCTGCAGCGCCCCCACAGGTAGGGTCAGGGTCATGACCCCGTGACCCTGTTAACCTGTGACCTCATGATTCTCTCTCTCTCTCTCTCTCTGTCCCCAGACGGCTCCGTCCGATTGGCCGGGGGCTCCAGCGGCGTGGAGGGGCGTGTTGAGGTGTTTCACGGCGGTCGCTGGGGAACCGTGTGTGACGACGGCTGGACGGACGCCAACACACACGTGGTGTGTCGACAGCTGGGCTACAGGTAAACACACACACACTCACACACACACACACACACACACACACACACACACACACACACACACTCACACACACACATACCAACACACACACACACATACACACACACACACACACACACACACACATACACACACACACACACACATACACACACACACACACACACACACACACACACACTCACACACACACACACACACACACACACACACACACACACACACACACACACACACACACACACACTCACACACACACTCACACTCACTCACACACACACACACACACACTCACACACACACACACACATAGACACTCACACATAGACACACACACACACTCACACACACACACACACATAGACACACACTCACACACACACACACACACATAGACACTCACACACACACACACACACATAGACACTCACACACACACACACTCATCCTAACACATGTGTGTGTTCAGCTCTGGGGAGACCCTCCTCTCTGCAGGTCCGGCCCCCCGGGGCCCCGGTCCGATCCTCCTGCACGGTGTGCGCTGCTCGGGGGGCGAGGCCGGCCTCCTGCTGTGCAGCCGGGGGGCGTGGCTTCAGCACCAAGGCCCGCACCACGAGGACGTGAGCGTGGCGTGCAGCGCCGAGACCCGCCCCCCCAGTAAGACCTGGTCCTACCTGTAGACCACTACAGACCCCATGACCTAGAGACCCGCCCCCAGTAAGACCTGGTCCTACCTGTAGACCACTACAGACCCCATGACCTAGAGACCCGCCCCCAGTAAGACCCGGTCCTACCTGTAGACCACTACAGACCCCATGACCTAGAGACCCTCCCCCCAGTAAGACCTGGTCCTACCTGTAGACCACTACAGACCCCATGACCTAGAGACCCACCCCCCAGTAAGACCCGGTCCTACCTGTAGACCACTACAGACCCCATGACCTAGAGACCCTCCCCCCAGTAAGACCTGGTCCTACCTGTAGACCACTACAGACCCCATGACCTAGAGACCCTCCCCCCAGTAAGACCTGGTCCTACCTGTAGACCACTACAGACCCCATGACCTAGAGACCCTCCCCCCCGTAAGACCTGGTCCCACCTGTAGACCACTACAGACCCCATGACCTAGAGACCCTCCCCCCAGTAAGACCTGGTCCTACCTGTAGACCACTACAGACCCCATGACCTAGAGACCCGCCCCCCAGTAAGACCCGGTCCTACCTGTAGACCACTACAGACCCCATGACCTAGAGACCCTCCCCAGTAAGACCTGGTCTACCTGTAGACCACTACAGACCCCATGACCTAGAGACCCGCCCCCCAGTAAGACCTGGTCCTACCTGTAGACCACTACAGACCCCATGACCTAGAGACCCGCCCCCAGTAAGACCGGTCCTACCTGTAGACCACTACAGACCCCATGACCTAGAGACCCTCCGCCAGTAAGACCTGGTCCTACCTGTAGACCACTACAGACCCCTGACCTAGAGACCCTCCCCAGTAAGACCTGGTCCCACCTGTAGACCACTACAGACCCCATGACCTAGAGACCCTCCCCCCAGTAAGACCTGGTCCTACCTGTAGACCACTACAGACCCCATGACCTAGAGACCCCCCCCCCAGCAAGACCTGGTCCTACCTGTAGACCACTACAGACCCCATGACCTAGAGACCCGCCCCCCAGTAAGACCCGGTCCTACCTGTAGACCACTACAGACCCCATGACCTAGAGACCCTCCCCCAGTAAGACCTGGTCCTACCTGTAGACCACTACAGACCCCCTGACCTAGAGACCCTCCCCCCAGTAAGACCTGGTCCTACCTGTAGACCACTACAGACCCCATGACCTAGAGACCCTCCCCCCAGTAAGACCTGGTCCTACCTGTAGACCACTACAGACCCCCTGACCTAGAGACCCTCCCCCAGTAAGACCTGGTCCTACCTGTAGACCACTACAGACCCCATGACCTAGAGACCCGCCCCCAGTAAGACCCGGTCCTACCTGTAGACCACTACAGACCCCATGACCTAGAGACCCTCCCCCCAGTAAGACCTGGTCCCACCTGTTGACCACTACAGACCCCCTGACCTAGAGACCCTCCCCCCAGTAAGACCTGGTCCTACCTGTAGACCACTACAGACCCCATGACCTAGAGACCCTCCCCCCAGTAAGACCTGGTCCTACCTGTAGACCACTACAGACCCCATGACCTAGAGACCCACCCCCCCAGTAAGACCTGGTCCTACCTGTAGACCACTACAGACCCCATGACCTAGAGACCCGCCCCCCAGTAAGACCTGGTCCTACCTGTAGACCACTACAGACCCCCTGAGTGTAGTCTGTGTGTCCTCAGGTGTGCCGCTCAGGCTGGTGGGGGGGGAGGGCCCGGGGGAGGGCCGAGTGGAGCTGCACCTGTCTGGACTGTGGGGCACGGTGTGTGACGACGGCTGGACCGACCGCGAGGCCCAGGTGGTGTGTCGACAGCTAGGATACAGGTAAGGTGCTAGGATACAGGAGCTAGGATACAGGAGCTAGGATACAGGGGTGATGTGATGATGGACTGTGGCTCAGGTCTAGACGCCTCCTGGAGGAGGTCAGGGTGTTGGAGGTATGAAGGAGCAACACCAGACACCCTTACATACTCCCACACGGCTCCGTTAGCTAAACAAGGCTCCTCCTCCGCCTGTCGCTCCACTTCCTGTTCAGGCTCCAAGAGCTTCAAGAGCTTCATGAGCTCCAAGAGCTTCAAGAGCTTCAAGAGCTTCATGAGCTTCATGAGCTTCAAGAGCTTCAAGAGCTTCATGAGCTTCAAGAGCTTCAAGAGCTTCAAGAGCTCCAAGAGCTCCATGAGCTTCAAGAGCTTCAAGAGCTTCATGAGCTTCAAGAGCTTCAAGAGCTTCAAGAGCTCCAAGAGCTCCAAGAGCTCCAAGAGCTCCAAGAGCTTCAAGAGCTTCAAGAGCTCCAAGAGCTTCATGAGCTTCATGAGCTCCATGAGCTTCAAGAGCTTCATGAGCTTCAAGAGCTTCAAGAGATCCATGAGCTTCAAGAGCTTCATGAGCTCCAAGAGCTTCAAGAGCTTCATGAGCTTCAAGAGCTTCAAGAGCTTCAAGAGCTTCAAGAGCTCCAAGAGCTTCAAGAGCTTCATGAGCTTCAAGAGCTTCAAGAGCTTCATGAGCTCCAAGAGCTTCAAGAGCTTCATGAGCTTCAAGAGCTTCAAGAGCTTCATGAGCTTCAAGAGCTTCAAGAGCTTCAAGAGCTTCAAGAGCTTCAAGAGCTCCAAGAGCTCCAAGAGCTTCAAGAGCTTCAAGAGCTCCAAGAGCTTCATGAGCTTCATGAGCTCCATGAGCTTCAAGAGCTTCATGAGATCCATGAGCTTCAAGAGCTTCATGAGCTCCAAGAGCTTCATGAACTCCAAGAGCGTCAAGAGCTCCATGAGCTTCAAGAGCTCCAAGAGCTTCATGAGCTTCAAGAGCTTCAAGAGCTCCAAGAGCTTCATGAGCTCCAAGAGCTTCATGAGCTTCAAGAGCTTCAAGAGCTCCAAGAGCTTCAAGAGCTCCAAGAGCTTCATGAGCTCCAAGAGCTTCAAGAGCTTCATGAGCTTCAAGAGCTTCAAGAGCTTCATGAGCTTCAAGAGCTCCAAGAGCTTCAAGAGCTTCATGAGCTCCAAGAGCTTCATGAGCTCCAAGAGCTTCAAGAGCTCCAAGAGCTTCAAGAGCTCCATGAGCTCCAAGAGCTTCAAGAGCTTCATGGGCTCCAAGAGCTTCAAGAGCTTCATGAGCTCCAAGAGCTTCATGAGCTCCAAGAGCTTCAAGAGCTCCAAGAGCTTCAAGAGCTCCATGAGCTTCAAGAGCTTCATGAGCTTCAAGAGCTCCAAGAGCTTCAAGAGCTCCAAGAGCTTCATGAGCTCCAAGAGCTCCAAGAGCTTCATGAGCTTCAAGAGCTCCAAGAGCTTCATGAGCTTCAAGAGCTTCAAGAGCTTCATGAGCTTCATGAGCTTCATGAGCTTCAAGAGCTCCATGAGCTCCAAGAGCTTCAAGAGCTTCATGAGCTTCAAGAGCTTCAATAGCTCCAAGAGCTTCAAGAGCTTCATGAGCTCCAAGAGCTTCATGAGCTCCAAGAGCTTCAAGAGCTCCAAGAGCTTCATGAGCTCCATGAGCTTCATGAGCTTCAGCAGCGTCTAGGCGTCTGCTCCGGGCTAGCTTCTATTCTAGGTTGTGTCTTTGATGCCGGTTGTGTCTTTGATGCCGGTTGTGTCTTTGATTCCGGTTGTGTCTTTGATGCCGGTTGTGTCTTTGATTCCGGTTGTGTCTTTGATGCCGGTTGTGTCTTTGATTCCGGTTGTGTCTTTGATGCCGGTTGTGTCTTTGATTCCGGTTGTGTCTTTGATGCCGGTTGTGTCTTTGATTCCGGTTGTGTCTTTGATTCCGGTTGTGTCTCGCCTGCTGGTCCAATCAGAGCTGATTGTGACGAGTTGAAGGAAACGATCTCATCTCATCCCTCGTTCTCTTCCTCTGAGAGAGAGAACGAAGAGTAGCACACGCCCTTCATCTCTTCATCTCTTCACCTCCTCATCTCTTCACCTCCTCATCTCTTCATCTCTTCACCTCCTCATCTCTTCATCTCTTCATCTCTTCATCTCTTCATCTCTTCATCCCTTCATCTCTTCACCTCCTCATCTCTTCATCTCCTCATCTCTTCATCTCTTCCCCTCCTCCTCTTGCTCGGTCTTATGGCTCAACCTCCCCTCAGGTTTCCGGTCCTCTGGTCTGAGGAGGAGGACCAGAGGAGAGCTGACACACACACACACACGCACACACACACACGCACACACACACACACACACTCACACACACACCTCTGTGTGTGTGAGTGTGTGTGATGACTAAAGTCACACTGTTGTTCTCGGAGCGATGGGCTGGACCGGTTCACGTCACAGCCGGAGAATGTGAAAGCACAACATCGGTGAGAGATGAGACACGACCTGAGGTTATTAATAATAATAATGATGATAATAATAACTTTATTTCTAAAGCTTTCAAAGGTTTACAAGCTGCTCCACAGAGAATCAAGGCAGCACAAATGTAAAGGAACAATAGAAACTAAATAAAGAACAATAGAGTAAAGTTCCCCAGGGGAACCAGAAAGGAGACGTCCCTTAACTCTATAAACCTGTTTTTCTAGAAGTCCCTGAACGCCTCTCAGGAGCCGTTCAGGTCTTCTCTTCCTCGTGTCCTGTTCGTCTGAAGATGAAGTTCTGGAGTTCTCCGGGTTCAGGACCGATGTCGTG
>NC_079411.1:29943730-30028730 GCF_029220125.1 Pseudoliparis swirei | reverse complement strand
GAAGGTTTGTGTTTTTAAATGTTCGGGTGTGGGGGTTTCCGTGGGGTTTTTGGTGGTGTCAGGGGTTCTTGGGTGGTGGGGCCCAATGTTGGTGTGCAGGTGGTGGGGGTTTTTTTGGAAGGTGTGAAGGGGTCAGTTGGGTGTAAGTTGGGTGTCATTGGGGGAAGGCCCATGGGGGTAAGGGGGGAATTTTGTTTTCAAAGGGGGGGCCTGGGTGGCAGGTTTGTGTCAAGGGGGGAGGGGCAGGGGCGGGTTGGGCATGTGAGGGAAGGTGCAAGATTTCTGTTTGGTGGTGCGGTCTTTGGTGGAAAGGGGAGTGGTGTGAGCCCCCAGGTTGAAGGAAAAGAGTAGGTTGGTGGTTCAGGTTTTCATGTGGAAAGGTGGGGAAAAGGGGGAAGGTGTTTGGCAGTGTGGGTGTGGGCAAGGGGGGGTTTGTGGTGGGGTTGCCCAGGGGTGGGGTCAAAAGGTTGTTATGTGGGTTTTGGGGGGTTGGTAAGTGTGAAAGGTTTTGGGAGGGAAGGGGGGTTGTGTTGCTGATTGGGGTTTGGGTGGTTTCTTAGGAGGTTGGGTTGTTTAAAGGGTTGGGATTGAGGGGTTGTTTGATGGGTGGGGGTCAGGGTGGGTAGTGGGAATGGGGGGGAGGGTAAAGGGCAGGTGGTGGTGGGGGGGTGTGTTGTTGGGGCAAGGGGTGGGGGGGGGGTGAAGGTTGTGTTGGTGAGGTGTGGGTTTGGTTTTGTAGGGGGTGTGCATTTGTTTGAAAGTGGGGGGAAAAAGGGTGGGGAGGGGGGGGGTCAAGGAGGTTGGGAAAGTGGGGTTTTTGGGGTTAAAGGGTGTTTTGGTGGTGGCGGTTTTGGTGCAGGGTTGGGGGAAGGGGGGGGTTTGGGTTGGAGAAAGTTTGTTGATTGTTGGCCATTTTTCTTTTGGGCAGGGTGGTTTGGGAAAGGTGCAAAGGGGGGGTTTCGGGTGTGTTTAAAGGAAAAAGGGGTTTCAAGAATGGCAGGGGGGGGTTTTCGGGGGGTTGGTGTGGTGGGGTCATTGGGGGGCAGTGGGCAAGGAGGCAAGGGGGGGCAGGGGTAATGTTGGGTGGGTGCAGGTTGTATTGGTGGGTTGTCATTTTTCCAGGGGGGGAAGGTGGGGGGTGGCATGGGGGTGTGGGTTGGGTGGGTTTTTGTGAAAAAATCCCCAAAAAAATAAAAAAAAACCCCCAAAAAAAAACCCCAAAAACCAAAAAAAAAGGGAAAAATAATGGGGTTTTGGGGGGCCTTTGGGTGTGTATGTGTTCCCCCTTTTTTCCTATTTTTTTTTTTTTTCTTTTTTTTTTTCCCCCTTTTTTTTTCCCCTTTTTTTCTTTTTTCTTTTTTTTCTTTTTTCTTTTCCTTTTCAAATTTTTTTTTTGTTTTCTTTTCTTTTTTTTTCTTTTTTTTTCTTTTTCTTTTTTTCTTTTGTTTTTTTTTTTTTTCTTTTTTTTTTTTGCATTTGTATTTTGGGGTTGGGAAATTTGTGTGTCATTTTTTCCCTTTGGGTGTGTCATGGTGTGTGTGTGTGTGTGTGTCATGGTGTGTGTCATGGTGTGTGTGTGTCATGGTGTGTGTGTGTGTGTCATGGTGTGGGAAGGGCAGGGGGCTGCGGTGGTGGCCATGGTGTGTGTCATGTGTGTGTGCTGCGGTGTGTGTGTTGCGGTGTGTGTGTGCTATGGTGTGTGCTGGGTGGTGTGTAAATGTGTCATGGTGTGTGTCATTGTGTGTGTGTGTAAGCTGCAGGCTGCGGTGTGTGTGTGTCAGTGGTGTGTGTACACAGTGGGTGTTGGTGGTGTGTGTGTGTGTCATGAACCATTGTGTGTGTAAGCGGGAAGGCAGGTGGTAAAGTTGCGGTGTGGTGTTGCGGTGTGTGTGTCATGGTGTGTGTGTGTGTGTGTCATGGTGTGTGTGTCATGGTGTGTGTGTGTCATGGTGTGTGTGTGTGTGTCATGGTGTGTGTGTGTGTCATGGTGTGTGTATGGTGTGTGTGTGTGTGTGTGTGTGTGTGTCATGGTGTGTGTGTGTGTGCGCTCCAGGCATGGCAGCAGCCCCCGTCAGTACCAGGTCCGGCTGGGTGACTACCACACTCTGGTCCCTGAGGAACACGAGGTGGAGTTCGGCGTGGAGCAGATCGTGCTCCACCCACGATACCGTTCCCATAGCAACGACTACTTACTCACCCCAGTGCCTGGGTCTCGGCCCGCGGGGCTGACGCTGGGGTCAGGCAGGCTCCTTCAGCCACGTTCTGCCCGCCTGCCTGCCCATGAGCAAGGAGAGAGTCCTCAAGCAGGCCAGCAACTGTCACATCACCGGCTGGGGGGACACGGGTGAGTGAGTGTGTGTGTGTGTGTGTGTGTACAGTATGTATATATATATATATACTATATACACTATAATAAGCTCCTCCTCCTCAGGCCGCTCTTACTCCAAGACCCTGCAGGTGTAGCGCCAGCCTCCTGCTGCCGCGCGCCACTGCTGGGCATGGGTTCCACGCCGCCTTCACCAGCCGCATGCTGTGCGGCGGCAGCGTCGGGCCGGAGCGTCAAGGGACAGTTGTCATATGACAGCGGCGCCCCTGTGCGAGCGGTCGGAAGTGCTGGGTGGTGGCTGGTCACGTCCTGGGGTCACGCCTGTGACGAGCTGCCTTCCCGGCGCTTCACACAAGGTCTCCGTCAGCTCCTGGACACGGAGGCGATTGGCCCGAGAGGACTTGGGAGGAAGGACAGGTGAAGGTCACCTGGTGGAGCGGTGAGGTCACGTGACCTGTGATGTCACTCACAACCTTTTTAATGTCTTCTCTTTATCTTCGTTGTTCTTTCCTCTAATAATCAGCACTTGTGATGCGATGTTCTCCAGAGCTGCTGCTCAGGGACTCATGTTCACCTCCATGTGTTTCATCTTATGACACTCAAGTGTTTATTCATATAAATATGTAAATACAAAGGGAGCACAGAGAGCGTGTGTATGACATCATCACTCTTTGACCTGCCGAGAGTCATGAACACTGCTGTGATCATAGGGGTTAAAATCAAACCCGTGCCATGGTAATCGGGTTCCAATACAACTGTAATACCCGGACCTAAACTACAACCCACATTCTGGTGCTTCTTTTCCGTGCCTGGAGCTGATTGAAATTGAAAAAACTATTGTTGTGAACTTGTGAGACCCGCCTGTCAGCAGGTGACTCGCCTGTCAGCAGGTGACTCCTGCCCTGTCAGCAGGTGACTGCCTGTCAGCAGGTGACTCCGCCCCCTGTCAGGCAGGCTCGAGCCTCCTCATGTAACCTGAGGAGGCGTACATGAGCACACGGAGGTGTGGCAGTTCAGCTGTCCCGGCTGTATACCCGTGTTACCGGAATATAATGACGGAGGAACAGACCCTGTATGCCACTTGTTTGTGCGGAACTTCGTCAGAAGCAAAGCTTTATTTGTCACGTGGTCACCTCAGTCCCTCTGATTGGTTGTTCTCGCCCATCACCAGTGACAGGATTAACCTCATAAAGGCTGGCATGACGACATATATCACATCATGGAGAACATTGTGTCTGATATCCGCTAGTGTCGTGCTCCATGATAACGGGCCTACAAGCAATATGGCCAAAAGAGGTTTAATGTCCCGCCAGCGCTTTTAAAAGTATCGGTTCAGGCAACTGCTTTTAGCCAATCGTATTTTTAAAAGTACTCCATTAGCACCGACGGTGGGCACCGCTTTAGCACCGGTATCGTTTTAAAAGTACTCGTTTAGCACCGGTATCGGAAAAACCCCAAACGACACCCATCCCTAGTTGTGACTCGAGTCATGTGGAGTGATGTCATCCTCAACCTCCGTGTCACGTTGCTCCATGGGCTCACTCACATCAGTATGTATACTGTAGAGCAGGGCTATTCAACTTCAGTAGTGCGGTCAATAAGAAAAATCAATGGGGTGGAGGCCACAATTATTGATAAAAATAATGGCTAAAACAAAACAGCAATGTATATTTCTTGCCAGGTAAACAGTCAGCACGAAAATGCCACGGTATTAGCCGGTGTGGCAAAAGCGCTAAGTAACAAGGCATCACACAACATAGCCAAAGTCTCAGCAACCACAGCCCAGATCCCAACCAAACTGTTCTATGAAAACATAAGAAATGTGACTTAATGCATCATATAAATACCATTGAGCTGAAATTCAATATCTGGTATGCAGCCACAGACCGGTATGTTTCTTGAGTGTCAATTCTTTTGGCGTGAAAGAGATCTAACCAGTCGGGATGATTTTTATTTTTATTTTTTCTAAAATGCATTTCTTCCTCCGTGGCTGTGATAAGCGCTGCTCACTTATACAATCGTGAATCACTTCTACATGGATATGAACGGTGGCTTGAAGATCTCCAGCACAGGCGTTTGTAATGTGATTAATCTGTGCGCGGTGGGAGCCCGCTGCAGATGGAAGAGAAACAGAACGCACGCGCAGGGAAAACCAGTAGGTCTGAGTAACCAGTAGGGTGGGTAAATAATCTACAACCAACACTTGTGCGGAACATAAAGATAAATTATAGTTTGGTTGAGGCAACAGTGAAATTAATGGCTCTGTTAGATGTCTCAATGTAAAAAAGAGGCGTGTCCGTCAGTTTTATTTTTCTTACCAAGCTATACTGTTTTGGGCCCCCCGGGGGAAAAATTTAAAAAGGCCTGCGAGAGGAAGGCCTGAACTAAAGCACCTCACAGTGTTGATTGGTCATATTGACACTCGTGTTTCATAATTCATAAGTTAAGTTAAAGCAATCTGGTAGACTTGAAACACAACGCTGCCTCCTGATTGGTCGACTGATGATGGCAATAAATTTTTTTAAAAAAAAGTTTTTTGTTGATGTTTGGTCTGAAATGTTTTCCTTTAAAAAAGGGGCCCACCACACAAAAAAACAAATATAATAACACACACACATTTAAAAATAAAAATAAAATTTAAAAATAAAACAATAATAAATACACAATAAAACAAATTAATACAAAAAACACACATAAAATTTAAAAATAAAATTTAAAAATAAAATTAAAAACTAATTTTTAAATTTTAAAAACAAAACAAACCCCCAAAATTTTCCCAAAAAATTTAAAAAAATTTTTTTTTAAAAAATAAATACACATAAAACAAACCCCCCCCAAAAAAATAAAACCAATTTTTCCCAAAAAAAAAAAACAACAATTAATTTATAAACAAAACCCCCCCAAAAACTAAATTTTTAATAAAATAAAACCCCAAAAAAAAAAAAATTTTAAAAAACACAATATACCCCCACATTTTTTATACACCAAAAACCAAAAATAAAATACCCAAAAAACAACATAACCATAATTTAAAATACAACATTTTTCCCCCCCCCCCTTTAAAAACACACAACAATATAACCAAAAAAAACAACACAAAAAAAACATACAAAACATTTTAAAACCCCCTAAATACAAATTTCACACAAAATTTCATTTTAAAAAACACAAAACCCAAAAAAAAAAAAAATTTTCCCCCAATAATAACACACAATAAACACCAAAATTTAAAATTTTACATACAAAATACAAATATAATACCCAATAAAAAACCCCATATTAAACACAAAACAAAAAATAAAAAAAATTAAAACCCAAATAATAACAAACAAACAAAAACCCAAATAAAATATACAACAAACACATAAATATAACAAAAACATAAATAAAAACCTTTTAAAATAACAAAAAATAACAAAAATAAAAAAACATAATAACAAACACATATACTAAAAATACAAAAAAATTTTTAAAAACACACACAATACACCCAATTTTTAATAAAAACAAAAAAAATAAACAAAAAATATACAAAAAAACTAAATTTTAAAACCCTTAACCATTTTAAATTTTACAAAAAAATTTCCCCCCCTAAAAAACAAAAAAAAAAAAAAAAAATAAAACAAAAAATTAAAAACAAAAAAAATAAAAAAAAATAATTTATCAAATTTTACCTATTTAATTTAAAAAATTTTCCAAAAATTAATAAAATTTTTTAAAAAAAACCCCCCCCTTTAAACCCATAAACACCCTTTAAAAACCCCCCCCTTTTTTAAACCCAAAAATAAAAAACCACATTTTTTAAAAAAAAACAAACTTTTAAAAACCCCCAAATTTTCCCCCCCGGGGGGGGGGAAAAAAACCAAAAAAAATTAAAAGGGGAAAATTTTTAAAAAACCCCAAAATAAGGGGGGGGAAAAAAAATAAAAAAAAAAAAAGGGGGGAAAAAAAAAAAAAAAAAAAAAAAAATTATCAAATTTTTTAAAAAATTCCCCAAAACCCAATACTTTCCCCCCCCCCCCTCCCCTTTCAATAAAAAGGGGGAAAAAACCGAACCCCTTTTTGCGGGCGGAAAAATTTTGGTTTCCCAGGAAAGGGAGGGGGCCCCACCGGAAAAAAAGGGGAAAAAACCCCAGGAAAAAAGGGGGAAAAAACCCGGGAAGGGGGTGGGGAAAAAGGGGAAACCCCCAAAAAAAAAGGGGGGGGGAAAAACCCCCCCCCCGGGGGGGGGGGGGGGGGGGCCCCCAAAAATTTAAAGGGCCCAAGGGGGGGTTTTTGGGGGGAAAAGGGGCCCAGGGGGACCCCGGGCCCTTTTTTAAAAAAGTGTCCGGGGGGAATAATTTTAAAAAAACCCGGGGAAAGGGGTTACCCCTTAACCCGGTTTTCCCCCCGGGGGAAAGGGGGGCCCGGGGCCGTTTGGGCCCGTTTTACGGTTTTGGGGCCAAAAGGGGGGTTCCCGGGCCCCGGAAAGTGGCCCAGGGCCCCTTTTTTGGGGAAAAAAGCTAACCTTTATTTCGCCCGGGGCCTGAGGGCCCCGGAAAAAAAAAAAGGGGGTTTTTTCTCCCCCCCCGGGGAAAATTTTTCCGGGAAAACCTTTTTCATTTTTCCCCCCCCTTCCCCAAAAATCGGGTCCCCCCTTTCCCCTTTTTTTAAAAAACCTAAAAAACCCCTTTTAAATCCCCCTAAACCCCCCCCAAAATTAAAAACCCCCCTTTCCCTCAAAAAAAAACCAAAATTCCCCCTAAAACATTACCTTAAACCCCAACCCACCCGGCCCCCTCCCCTTTTTTTCCCCCCACAAAAAAAAACCCCCCCCAAAATTTTCCCAAAAAAACCCCCAAAAAAAAAAAAATCAAATCCCCCACCCAAAAATCACAAAAAAAATTTTCCCCCCCTTTTTTAAAAAAAAAAAAACCCCATTTCAACCCACCCAAAAATTAAAAAACCCCCAAAATCCCCTTTCCCCCTACCCCCCCCCAAAACAACCCCCTTTTCTTTTTTCTTCCAAATCCCTTTCCCCCTAAAAACCCCCCTTTCCCCCTTTTTTTTCTAATAAACCTTCCCCCTTTTAAAAAAAACTTTTTTAAAAAACTCACATTCCCCGCTTTTAAAATTCCCCCCCCCATTTGCAAAAACCACATCCAAATTTTTTAAAAAAAACCCCCCACATTTTAACACCCACCCCCAAAACCCCTTTCCAAAAACCCCAATCCACAAAAATTCTTCTAATTTTTCTAAAAACTCCACTTTAATTTACACCCCAACTTTTCCTACTCCTTTTAAAAATTCAAAATTTTTAAAAAACAAAATAAAAAAATAATAAAAATTTAAAAAAATTTTTTAAAAATTTTTTAAAATTCCCCCAAAAAAAATCAAAATTTCACCCCCTTTTTTTAAAAAAAAAATTTTTTAAATTTAAAAAATTTAAATCACAATTTATTCCAAAAAATTTTAAACCCCTAATTCAACCTTTTAAAAAACCAATTTAAAATTAAAAACCCCCCAAATTTCAAAAATTTCCCCCCTTTTTTTTTTCTTACAATAAACCCCTTTTTTTCCCTTTAAAAATCCCAAACAAACTCACAACAATCAAAAAAATTTTTAAATTTTAAATTTTACTTACAAAATTAAAAAACACCCCAAATAATAATTTACCACTTAAAATTTCCCCAAAAACCCACAATTTTTTTTCACAAAAATTTTTTAAACCCAAAATTCAACAAACACTTAAACACCTTTTAATTTTCCCCAAAAACCTTTTTTCCCATACAACCTTTTTTCCCCCCCTAATATTCCCCACTTCAAACCCAAAAAACCCACCCTCACCCCAAAAACCTTTTAAAAAACTTTAAAAAAACCCCCCAAAAAACCAAAACCCCTTTTGTTGGCGGGGGCATTTCTTTGTTTTAGTTTTTTTTGTTTTTAAAGAGTTTTTTAAACCGCCCGGATTTCCCGTTTTCATTCGGTTGCCCTCTTTCAACAGATTTAAAAACCCGTTAATTTAAAGGTCTTTGCTTGAAGTCTTTGAACATTTTTATGTTAGTACATTTTAAAAAAAAATTGTTCATAGAAAACAGGTTAAATTCAAAAATATCACAGTTCAAAAGTTTATCACCCCCAAAAAATTTTTTTCCATAAAACCATTTATTTTTAAAAAGAGTTTAAAAGATGAAAAAAAGTCAAACTTGAAATTAGAAAAAGATTTTATTTTAATATTAATTTTTCCAAATTTCTTTTTAAAGAATGTCCCTTTTAAATTCCATTGAACCTTTTCTTTACGTTTTTTGTTATAATTGTTGAAAAAAAGTTCCTAAAAAAATTATTTTGGGGATTTTAAATGGTCAATGCTAAAATAATTTTCTTGCTCCATCCCTTAAACCAAGCTGCCCTTTTCCCTAAGAGTTTTAAATGTATTTTTTCAGTTGTTGGGGAAAAAATTTCCTAAGGCCCCCCAATTATGGGTTTAAAAAAAGTATAGCCCTTTTTTTTCCCCTTTTGGTTTCCCATTTCCCCCCAAAAAACCCCCCCCCATAAACCCCCAAATTTAAGTGGGGTTTAGGACTTTAATTTTTCATGCCCCACAAAAACCGGTGACCCAAAAACCCCAAAAGGTTAGTCCAGAACCCTTTTCCCAACTTCCTCTGTCCCCGGCTTTTTCCCCTACCCTTTTTTTTAGGCCAGCTCAAATTTGGCCTTTTCCCCTCTGCCAGAACCCATCCCGGGCGCCTCTTTCCCGCGACCTCATCTTTTGGGCCATTTGAACTCCATTTGGGGCCTGTGAGGGGCCCCTAAAAAGAACTCTAAGCGTCTTTTTGCTGGTTGTGACCCCTCCCATTTTTTTGCTCGGAGACCCTTTTTGCGTTTTCTGAAAGGGTGAAGGGAACATTTTAGTTTTTCCCAATTTTAGGTAGCCCCATTTTTAAGAAAAAAAATTTTTGAAAATTTTTTTTTCTGGCCTTTTTTGGTCTTATCGAACCCCAAAGTTCTCCCGTTTAACTAGCTCGGGGCCATTTTTAACTTCCCTCCTTTTTACTTCTAACTAATGTACCATTAGAACACTGGAGTGATGATGAAAAGGGCCTCTATACACCTATGGAGATATTTCATTAGAAACCAGACGTTTCCACCTAGAATAGTCATTTACCACATTAACAATGTAGAGAGGGTATTTCTGATTGATTTAATGTTATCTTCATTGAAAAAAACAATGCTTTTGAACGGTAGTGTATATATATTTGTATATGTAAAAAAAAAAATGTTTACATTTACAACTAGAACAAATTATAATATATGTAGATATATATTATTTATTATTATTATTGATCATATATATGACTATATATATATTTTTTTCTTCTTCTTTTTTAGTCTTTCTAATTGTACATTTTATTCTCCAGGCTGACAAACTTAAATCTGGATATGGACGTATATATAAATGTTAATTAAATAAATCTAAAGTTTTGCTGAATTTAAGATTATATTTCTTAATAGACTCTAATTCCAATTGTATTAAAACATTTAGCTTCTCATGATGTAACTTTGTGTGTGTGTTTGTGTCTTTGTGTGTGTGTGTGTGTCGGCATTATATGGTTCATTAAAGAATCTTACTCCAGTAATATCCTTTTTATTTTTTTATTGTGTTTCTGTGTGACTTTTATTTAGTTTTGCATTCAAATAGCAGCGGAGGCCACCGATTGGACGAGGAGGTGAGACACACTGAGCTCACGGTAGAGTCCACGAGGCTCATGGGGGTCAGACCTCGTCCTCCTGGTCCCCACAGGGAACCTTCCTCAGTGACCCGGGTCCAGGCCAGACCTCCATACCTGGGCCAGACCTCCATACCTGGGCCAGACCTCCATACCTGGGCCAGACCTCCATGCCTGGGCCAGACCTCCATACCTGGGCCAGGCCTCCATGCCTGGGCCAGACCTCCATACCTGGGCCAGACCTTCCAGTGAAAGCCTGCGCTTCATGAACTCATAAAGACCCCCCCGTGGGGACCGGTCTCTGCTGGGTCATGTGACCTCTCCTCACGAGGAGGTCTCTGCATCCGGAGACTCAACGTAGTGCAGAGTCTCTGAGGCGGCTGACCAGCGCCGCTCTGGAGCCATAAATAGAAGAGTTAGACCCAAAGTCAGAGCTGTGAGAGTCTGGAGGTCACAAGAGGTCACGAGAGGTCACCAGCTGCAGCGTCTTCCCTTCCTGTCCCTCGAGGTTCTCTTCATCCTGACACCGTGGCTCTTCCTTCTTGTCCAACGTTCTGCAGTCACCTGGAGCTCTGGTTCCTCCACCCCTCCCCCCTCCACCCTCCACCCCTCCTCTCATCCTCTCATCCTCCAGTTCATCTTCCTCCAGCTGCTCCTCGGTGGAGCGAGGCTCCTGGTCCTGGCCTTCACCTCAGGGTTCACTCAGAGGCCGCAGAGAGGTCCTTGACCCCTTGACCTTTAACCCTGGGTCATGGATACAAAGGTTATCTGACCTTCAGAAAGAGAGAGAGGGGGACAGAGAGAGGAAAGTAGTCTTTTAATTCCATTTAGCTCCGGATGCCAAACACTAAACAGGAGACAGAAAGGACTTAAAGGACTTGTCCTTAAAGTCTTGACCTGAAGGACTTGTCCTAAAGGACTTGTCCTCAGGCACTTGTCCTTAAAGACATGTCCTAAAGTACTTGTCCTTAAAGACTTGTCCTAAAGGATTTGTCCTTAGGGACTTGTCCTTAAAGACTTGTCCTAAGGGACTTGTCCTTAAAGACTTGTCCTAAAGGACTTGTCCTAAGGGACTTCAAGGACCTGTCCTCAAGTACTTGTCCTTAAAGACTTGTCCTAAAGGACTTGTCCTAAAGGACTTGTCCTTAAAGACTTGTCCTAAAGGACTTGTCCTTAAAGACTTGTCCTAAAGTACTTGTCCTTAAAGACTTGTCCTAAAGGATTTGTCCTTAGGGACTTGTCCTTAAAGACTTGTCCTAAAGGACTTGTCCTAAGGGACTTCAAGGACCTGTCCTCAAGTACTTGTCCTTAAAGACTTGTCCTAAAGGACTTGTCCTAAGGGACTTGTCCTAAAGGGACTTGTCCTAAAGGACTTGTCCTTAAAGACTTGTCCTAAAGGACTTGTCCTTAAAGACTTGTCCTAAGGACTTGTCCTAAAGACTTGTCCTTAAAGACTTGTCCTAAGGGACTTGTCCTAAAGACTTGTCTAAGACTTGTCCTAAGACTTGTCTAAGGACTTGTCTAAAGGACTTGTCCTAAGGGACTTGTCCTTAAAGACTTGTCCTAAAGTACTTGTCCTAAATGACTTGTCTAAAGGACTTGTCCTTAAAGACTTGTCCTAAAGACTTGTCTAAAGACTTGTCCTTAAAGACTTATCCTTAAAGACTTGTCCTAAAGGACTTGTCTAAAGACTTGTCCTAAGGACTTGTCCTAAAGACTTGTCCTAAGACTTGTCTAAGGACTTGTCCTAAAGACTTGTCCTAAGGGACTTGTCTAAAGGACTTGTCCTAAGACTTGTCCTAAGGACTTGTCTGTCCTAAAGGACTTGTCCTAAAGACTTGTCTAAGGGACTTGTTCAAAGGACTTGTCTAAAGACTTGTCCTAAGGGACTTGTTCTAAAGACTTGTCATAAGACTTGTCCTAAGGGACTTGTTCTAAAGGACTTGTCCTTAAGACTTGTCCTAAAGGACTTGTCCTAAAGTCTTGTACAAAGGGACTTGTCCTAAGGGACTTTAAGGACCTGTCCTCAAATACTTGTTCTTAAAGACCTGTCCCAAAGGACTTGTCTAAAGGACTTGTCAAAGACTTGTCCTCAAGGACTTGTCCTAAAGGACTTGTCCTAAAGACTTGTCCTAAGGACTTGTCTAAAGACTTGTCCTAAAGGACTTCAAGGACTGTCCTAAAGGACTTGTCTAAGACTTGTCTAAAGGACTTGTCCTTAAAGACTTGTCCTAAAGACTTGTCCTAAGGACTTGTCCTAAAGACTTGTCTAAGACTTCTAAGGACTTGTCTAAAGGACTTGTCCTAAAGACTTGTCCTAAAGACTTGTCTAAAGACTTGTCCTAAAGGACTTGTCCTAATGGACTTGTCCTAAAGGACTTGTCCTAAAGACTTGTCTAAGGACTTGTCCTAAATTGTCCTTAAAGACTTGTCCTAAGGGACTTGTCCTAAAGACTGTCCTAAGGACTTGTCCTAAAGACTTGTCTAAAGACTTGTCCTAAGGGACTTGTCCTAAAGACTTGTCCTAAAGACTTGTCCTAAGGACTTGTCCTAAGGACTTGTCCTCAAAGACTTGTCCTAAGGACTTGTCCTAAAGGACTTGTCCTTAAAGACTTGTCCAAGGACTTGTCCTAAGGACTTGTCCTTAAAGACTTGTCCTAAGGGACTTGTTCTAAAGGACTTGTCCTAAAGACTTGTCCTAAGGACTTGTTCCTAAGGACTTGTCCTAAAGACTTGTCCTAAGGACTTGTCCTTAAAGACTTGTCCTAAAGGACCTGTCCTCAAGTACTTGTCCTTAAAGACTTGTCCTAAAGGACTTGACCTTAAAGACTTGTCCTAAAGGGACTTGTCCTAAAGGACTTGTCCTGAAAGACTTATCCTTAAAGACTTGTCCTAAGGGACTTGTTCTCAAGGACTTGTCCTAAAGACTTGTCCTTAAAGACTTGTCCTAAGGGACTTGTCAAGGACTGTCCTAAAGACTTGTCCTAAAGACTTGTCTAAAGGACTTGTCCTAAAGACTTGTCCTAAAGGACTTGTCCTAAGACTTGTCCTAAAGACTTGTCCTAAGGACTTGTTAAAGACTTGTCCTAAAGGACTTGTCCTAAAGACTTGTCCTAAGGACTTGTCCTAAAGACTTGTCTAAAGACTTGTCCTAAGGACTTGTCCTAAAGACTTGTCCTAAGACTTGTCTGAAGACTTGTCCTAAAGACTTGTCTAAGACTTGTCCTAAAGACTTGTCCTAAAGGACTTGTCCTTGTCCAAGGACTTGTCCTAAAGACTTGTCCTAGACTTGTCCTAAGGACTTGTCTAAAGGACTTGGTCCTAAAGACTTGTCCTAAGGACTTGTCTAAAGACTTGTCTAAAGACTTGTCCTAAAGACTTGTCTAAAGGACTTCTAAGACTTGTCAAAGACTTGTCCTAAGGACTTGTCTAAGGACTTGTCTAAAGACTTGTCCTAAGACTTGTCCTAAAGGACTTGTCTAAGGACCTGTCTTGTCCTAAGGACTTGTCCTAAAGGACTTGTCCTAAGACTTGTCCAAGGACTTGTCCTCAAGACTTGTCCTAAGGACTTGTCCTAAGGACTTGTCCTAAAGACTTGTCCTAAGACTTGTCCTAAAGACTTGTCCTAAGGACTTGTCCTAAGGACTTGTCTAAAGACTTCCTTAAGGACTTGTCCTAAGGACTTGTCTCAAAGACTTGTCCTAAAGGACTTGTCCTAAGGACTTGTCCTAAAGACTTGTCCTAAAGACTTGTCCTAAGGGACTTGTCTAAAGGACTTGTCCTAAGACTTGTCCTCAAGACTTGTCCTAAGACTTGTCTAAGGACTTGTTCTAAAGGACTTGTCCTAAAGGACTTGTCTTGTCCTAAAAGGACTTGTCCTAAAGACTTGTCCTAAAGGACTTGTCCTAAGGACTTGTCCTAAGACTTGTCCTAAGGACTTGTCCTAAAGGACTTCCAAAGACTTGTCCTAAAGACTTGACTTCTAAGGACTTGTCAAGGACTTGTCCAAGGACTTGTCCTAAAGACTTGTCCTAAAGGACTTGTCTAAGGACTTGTTCTAAAGGACTTGTCCTAAGGACTTGTCCTAAAGACTTGTCCTAAAGACTTGTCCTAAGGGACTTGTCTAAGACTTGTCCTAAAGACTTGTCCTAAAGACTTGTCTAAGGGACTTGTCCTAAGGGACTTGTCCTGAAGGACTACTTGTCCTAAAGACTTGTCTAAGACTTGTCCTAAAGGACTTGTCCTAAGGACTTGTCCTAAAGACTTGTCCTAAGGACTTGTTCTAAAGGACTTGTCCTAAGACTTGTCCTAAGACTTGTCTAAGGACTTGTCCTAAGACTTACTTGTCCTAAAGACTTGTCCTAAAGACTTGTCCTCAAGACTTGTCCTAAAGACTTGTCCTAAAAGACTTGTCCTAATGGACATGTCTAAGGACTTGTCCTAAGACTTGTCCTAAAGGACTTGTCTAAAGGACTTGTCCTAAGACTTGTCCTCAAGACTTGTCCCTAAGGACTTGTCTAAGGACTTGTCTAAAGACTTGTCCTAAAGGATTTGTCCTTAGGGACTTGTCCTAAAGACTTGTCCTCAAGACTTGTCCTAAAGACTTGTCCTAAAGACTTGTCCTAAAGACTTGTCTAAGGACTTGTCTCAAGGACTTGTCCTAAGACTTGTCCTAAGGGACTTGTCTAAAGACTTGTCCTAGACTTGTCAAGGACTTGTCTAAGGACTTGTCCTTAAAGACTTGTCCTAAGGACTTGTTCTAAAGACTTGTCCTAAAGACTTGTCCTAAGGACTTGTTCTCAAGGACTTGTCCTAAAGACTTGTCCTAAGGGACTTGTCCTAAAGACTTGTCCTAAGGGACTTGTCTAAAGACTTGTCCTAAAGACTTGTCCTAAAGACTTCCTCTTAAAGACTTGTCTAAGACTTGTTCTAAGGACTTGTCCTAAGACTTGTCCTAAGGGACTTGTTCTAAGGACTTGTCCTAAAGACTTGTCTAAAGGACTTGTCCTAAGGGACTTTTCCTAAAGACTTGTCCTAAAGACTTGTCTAAGGACTTGTCCTCAAGGACTTGTCCTAAGGACTTGTCCTAAGACTTGTCCTAAGGACTCCTAAAGGACTTGTCCTGAGACTTGTCCTAAGGACTTGTCCTAAGACTTATCCTAAAGACTTGTCCTAAAGACTTGTCCTAGGGACTTGTCCTAAAGACTTGTCCTAAAGACTTGTCCTAAGGACTTATCTTGTCTAAGGACTTGTCCTAAAGGACTTGTCTAAGTACTTGTCCTTAAAGACTTGTCCTTAAAGACTTGTCCTAATGGACTTGTCCAAAGGGACTTGTCCTAAGGGACTTCAAGGACCTGTCCTCAAGTACTTGTCCTAAAGACTTGTCCAAAGGACTTGTCCAAGACTTGTCAAAGGACTTGTCCTAAAGGACTTGTCTAAAGACTTGTCCTAAAGACTTGTCCTAAAGACTTGTCCTAAGGACTTGAAGACTTGTCCTAAGACTTGTCCTAAGACTTGTCCTAAGGACTTGTCCTTAAAGACTTGTCCTAAGGGACTTGTTCTAAGGGACTGTCTAAGACTTGTCCTTAAAGACTTGTCCTAAGGGACTTTTCCTAAAGGACTTGTCCTAAGGGACTTGTCTAAAGACTTGTCAAGACTTGTCCTAAAGGACTTGTCCTAAAGACTTGTCCTAAAGACTTGTCAAAGACTTGTCCTAAGACTTGTCCTATAAAGACTTATCTAAAGACTTGTCCTAGGACTTGTCTAAAGGACTTGTCCTAAGGACTTGTTCTAATGGACTTGTCCTAATGGACTTGTCCTGAAGGACTTGTTCTAAGGGACTTGTCCTAAAGGACTTGTCCTAAAGACTTGTCTAAGACTTGTCCTAAAGACTTGTCCTAAGGACTTGTCCTAAAGGACTTGTCCTAAGGACTTGTCCTAAGGGACTTGTCCTAAAGACTTGTCTAAAGACTTCCTAAGGACTTGTTCTAAAGGACTTGTCCTAAAGGACTTGTCCTAAGACTTGTCTAAAGACTTGTCCTAAGGGACTTGTCTAAAGGACTTGTCTCAAAGACTTATCCTAAAGACTTGTCTAAAGGACTTGTCCTAAAGGACTTGTCCTAAAGACTTGTCCTAAGACTTGTCCTAAGGACTTGTCCTAAAGACTTGTCCTAAAGGACTTGTTCCAAAGACTTGTCATAAAGACTTGTCCTAAGGACTTGTCCTAAGGACTTGTCTCAAAGACTTGTCCTAAGGACTTGTCCTAAAGACTTGTCCTAAGACTTGTCTAAGGACTTAAAGACTTGTCCTAAGGACTTGTCTAAGGACTTGTCCTAAGGACTTGTCCTTAAAGACTTGTCCTAAGGACTTGTCCAAAGACTTGTCCTAAGACTTGTCCTAAAGGACTTGTCCTAAGGACTTCTGTCCTAAAGACTTGTCCTTAAAGACTTGTCCTAAAGGACTTGTCCTAAAAGACTTGTCCTAATGGACTTGTCTAAGGACTTGTCCTAAAGACTTGTCCTAAAGACTTGTCCTAAAGACTTGTCCTAAGACTTGTCTAAAGACTTGTCCTAAGGACTTGTCCTAAAGGACTTGTCCTAAAGACTTGTCCTTGTCCTAAAGACTTGTCCTAAAGGACTTGTCAAGACTTGTCCTAAAGACTTGTCCTAAAGACTTGTCCTAAGGACTTTCTCAAGGACTTGTCCTAAAGGACTTGTCCTCAGGGACTTGTCCTTAAAGACTTGTTCTAAGGGACTTGTTCTCAAGGACTTGTCCTAAAGAACTTGTCCTAAATGACTTGTCCTAAGGGACTTGTCTAAAGACTTGTCCTAAAGGACTTGTCCTAAAGAGACTTGTCCTAAGGACTTGTTCTAAAGGACTTGTCCTAATAAAGGACTTCTAAAGGACTTGTCCTAAAGGACTTGTCCTAAAGACTTGTCCTAAGACTTGTCCTAAAGACTTGTCCTAAAGACTTGTCCTAAAGGACTTGTCTAAAGACTTGTCCTAAAGACTTGTCTAAAGGACTTGTCCTAAGGGACTTTCTAAGGACTTGTCCTAAAGGACTTGTCCTAAGGACTTGTCCTAAAGACTTGTCCTAAAGGACTTGTCCTAAGGGACTTGTCTAAAGACTTGTCCTCAAGTGTCTAAAGACTTGTCCTTACAGACTTGTCCTAAGGACTTGTCCTAAAGGACTTGTCTAAGACTTGTCCCAAAGACTTGTCCTAAGGACTTGTCCTAAGGACTTGTCCAAGACTTGTTAAAGGACTTGTCCTAAAGACTTGTCCTAAAGGACTTGTCCTAAGGACTTGTCCTAAGACTTGTCCTAAGGACTTGTCCAAATTGTCTAAAGACTTGTCCTAAAGACTTGTCCTAAAGACTTGTCCTAAGGGACTTGTCCTAAGGACTTGTCTAAGACTTGTCCTTAAAGACTTGTCCTAGGACTTGTTCTAAAGGACTTGTCCTAAAGACTTGTCCTAAAGGGACTTGTCTAAAGGACTTGTCCTAAAGGACTTGTCCTAAGGACTTGTCCTAAAGGACTTGTCTAAACTTGTCCTAAGGGACTCTAAGGACTTGTCAAGGACTTGTCTAAGGACTTGTGTCCTAAAGACTTGTCCTAAGACTTAAAGACTGTCCTAAGGACTTGTTCAAAGGACTTCTAAAGGACTTGTCTAAAGGACTTGTCCTAAAGACTTGTCATAAAGACTTGTCCTAAGGACTTGTTCTAAAGACTTGTCCTAAAGACTTGTCCTAAGACTTGTCCTAAGGGACTTGTTCTAAAGACTTGTCTAAGACTTGTCCAAAGACTTGTCTAAAGACTTGTCCTAAAGGACTTGTCTAAAGACTTGTCCTAAGGACTTGTCCTAGGACTTGTCCTAAAGGACTGTCCTAAAGACTTGTCCTAAAGGGACTTGTCCTAAAGGACTTGTCTAAAGGACTTGTCCTAAGGACTTGTCTAAAGACTTGTCCTAAACTTGTCCTAAGGACTTGTCTAAGGACTTGTCCTAAGACTTGTCCTAGGACTTGTCCTAAAGACTTCAAGACTTGTCCTAAGACTTCTTAAAGACTTGTCCTAAGGACTTGTCTAAAGACTACTTGTCAAGGACTTGTCCTTAAAGACTTGTCCTAAGACTGACTTGTGACTTGTCTAAAGGACTTGTCCTAAAGACTTGTCCTAAAGACTTGTCCTAAGGACTTGTCCTAAGACTTGTCTAAGGACTTGTTCCTAAGACTTGTCCTAAGACTTGTTCTAAGGACTTGTCCTAAAAGACTTGTCCTAAGGACTTGTCCTAAGACTTGTCTAAGGACTTGTCCTAAAGACTTGTCCTAAGGACTTGTCTAAGGACTTCTAAGACTTGTCCTAAAGACTTGTCCTTAAAGACTTGTCATAAGGGACTTGTCCTAAAGACTTGTCCTAAAGACTTGTCCTAAGGACTTGTCTAAAGGACTTCCTTAAAGACTTGTCTTAAAGGACTTGTCCTAATGGACTTGTCCTAAAGACTTGTCCTTAAAGACTTGTCCTAAGGGACTTGTCCTAAGGGACTTGTCCTAAGACTTGTCTAAAGGACTTGTCCTAAAGACTTACTTGTCTAAAGGACTTGTCCTAAGACTTGTCCTAAAGACTTGTCCTAAAGGACTTGTCTAAAGGACTTGTCCTGGACTTGTCCTAAGACTTGTCCTAAGACTTGTCCTAAGGACTTGTTCTAAAGGACTTGTCCTTAAAGGACTTGTCTAAAGACTTGTCCTAAAGGACTTGTCCTAATGGACTTGTCGACTTGTTCTAAGACTTGTCCTTAAAGACTGGTCCTAAAGGACTTGTCCAAGGGACTTCAAGACTTGTCCTAAGGACTTGTCCTAAGGACTTGTCCTAAAGACTTGTCCTAAAGACTTGTCCTAAAGGATTTGTCCTTAGGGACTTGTCTAAGGACTTGTTAAAGACTTGTCTAAAGACTTGTCCTAAAGGACTTGTCCTAAAGACTTGTCCTAAGGACTTGTCCTAAGGACTTGTCCTAAGACTTGTCCTAAGGGACTTGTTCTAAGACTTGTCCTAAGGGACTTGTCCTAAAGACTTGTCCTAAGGACTTGTCCTAAGGACTTGTCCTAAGGACTTGTTCTAAAGGACTTGTCCTTGTCTAAGGACTTGTCCTAAAGGACTTGTCCTAAAGACTTGTCCTAAGGGACTTGTCTAAAGGACTTGTCCTTAAAGACTTGTCCTAAGACTTGTCTAAAGGACTTGTCCTAAGGACTTCTAAGGACTTTAAGGACTTGTCCTAAGGTCCTTCAAGGACCTGTCCTAAGTACTTGTCCTTAAGACTTGTCCTAAGGACTTGTCCTAAAGACTTGTCCTAAAGACTTGTCAAGGACTTGTCCTAAAGACTTGTCCTAAGGACTTGTCCTAAAGGACTTGTCCTTAGACTTGTCTAAGACTTGTTCTAAGACTTGTCCTAAAGACTTGTCCTAAGGACTTGTTCTAAAGGACTTGTCCTAAAGACTTGTCCTAAAGACTTGTCCTAAGGGACTTGTCCTAAGGACTTGTCCTAAGGACTTGGACTTGTCCTAAAGACTTGTCCTTAAGACTTGTCCTAAGGACTTCTAAGGACTTGTCCTAAAGACTTGTCCTTAAAGACTTGTCCTAAGACTTGTCCTAAAGGACTTGTCCTAAGGACTTGTCCTAAAGAACTTGTCCTAAAGACTTGTCCTAAGGACTTGTCCTAAGACTTGTCCTAAAGACTTGTCCTAAAGGACTTGTCTAAGGACTTGTCCTTAAAGGACTTGTCCTAAAGACTTGTCCTAAAGACTTGTCTAAAGGACTTGTCCTAAGGACTTGTCCTAAAGACTTGTCCTAAAGACTTGTCCTAAGGACTTGTTCAAAGACTTCCTAAAGACTTGTCTAAAGACTTGTCCTAAGGGACTTGTTCTAAGGACTTGTCCTAAAGACTTGTCCTAAGGACTTGTCCTAAAGACTTGTCCTAAGGACTTGTCCTAAAGACTTGTCCTAAAGACTTGTCCTAAAGACTTGTCCTAAGGGACTTCCAAGGACTTGTCCTAAGACTTGTCCTAAGGACTTGTTCTAAAGGACTTGTCCAAAGACTTGTCCTAAGGACTTGTCCTAAAGGACTTGTCCTAAAGACTTGTCCTAAAGGACTTGTCCAAAGGACTTGTCCAAAGACTTGTCCTAAGGGACTTGTTCTAAAGGACTTGTCTTAAAGACTTGTCTAAGGACTTGTCTAAAGACTTGTCCTAAGACTTGTCCTAAGGGACTTGTTCTAAAGGACTTGTCCTAAAGGACTTGTCCTAAAGGACTTGTCCTAAAGACTTGTCCTAAAGACTTGTCCTAAGGACTTGTCCTAAAGGACTTGTCCTCAAAGACTTGTCCTAAAGACTTGTCCTAAAGGACTTGTCCTAAAGACTTGTCCTAAGGACTTGTCTAAAGGACTTGTCCTTAAAGACTTGTCCTAAAGACTTGTCCTAAGGACTTGTCCTAAGGACTTGTCCTAAGACTTGTCCTAAGACTTGTCCTTAAAGACTTGTCCTAAGGACTTGTCTAAAGGACTTGTCCTAAAGACTTGTCCTAAGGGACTTGTCCTAAGGACTTGTCCTAAAGACTTGTCTAAGGACATTCTAAAGACTTGTCCTAAAGACTTGTCCTTAAAGACTTGTCCTAAAGGACTTGTCCTAAGACTTGTCCTAAGACTTGTCCTAAAGACTTGTCCTAAAGACTTGTCCTAAAGACTTGTCCTAAGGACTTGTCTAAGGACTTGTCCTAAAGACTTGTCCTAAGGGACTTGTCTAAGGACTTGTCCTAAGACTTGTCCTTAAAGACTTGTCCTAAAGGACTTGTCCTAAAGACTTGTCCGAAAGGAGTTGTCCTAATGGACTTGTCCAAAGGGACTTGTCCTAAGACTTCAAGGACTTGTCCTAAAGACTTGTCCTAAAGACTTGTCCTAAAGACTTGTTCTAAAGGACTTGTCCTTAAAGACTTGTCCTAAAGGACTTGTCCTAAGGGACTTGTCCTTAAAGACTTGTCCTAAGGGACTTGTTCTAAAGGACTTGTCCTTAAAGACTTGTCCTAAGGGACTTGTCCTTAAAGACTTGTCCTAAAGGATTTGTCCTTAGGGACTTGTCCTTAAAGACTTGTCCTAAATGACTTGTCCTAAGGGACTTGTTCTAAAGGACTTGTCCTAAAAGACTTGTCCTTAAAGACTTGTCCTAAGGGACTTGTTCTCAATGACTTGTCCTCAGGGACTTGTTCTAAAGAACTTGTCCTTAAAGACTTATCCTAAAGGACTTGTCCTAAAGACTTGTCCTAAAGACTTGTCCTAAGGACTTGTCCTTAAAGACTTGTCCTAAAGGACTTGTCCTAAAGTCTTGTCCTAATGGACTTGTCCTAAGGGACTTGTCCTAAGGGACTTGTACTTGTTCTAAAGGACTTGTCCTCAGGGACTTGTCCTAAAGAACTTGTCCTTAAAGACTTGACCTAAGGGACTTGTTCAAAAGGACTTATCCTTAAAGACTTGTCCTAATGGACTTGTCCTGAAGGACTTGTTCTGAAGGACTTGTTCTAAGGGACTTGTCCTAAGGACTTGTCCTAAAGACTTGTCCTAAGGACTTGTTCTAAAGGACTTGTCCTCAGGGACTTGTCCTAAGGACTTGTCCTTAAAGACTTGTCCTAAAGGACTTGTCCTAAAAGACTTGTCCTAATGGACTTGTCCTAAAGAACTTGTCCTGAAGGACTTGTCCTAAGGGACTTGTCCTAAAGGACTTGTCCTAAAGTACTTGTCCTAAATGACTTGTCCTAAGGGACTTGTCTAAAGGACTTGTCCTAAAGACTTGTCCTAAGGACTTGTCCTAAAGGACTTGTCCTAAAGACTTGTCCTAAGGACTTGTCCTTAAAGACATGTCCTAAAGACTTGTCTAAAGGACTTGTCCTAAGGACTTCTAAAGACTTGTCCTTAAAGACGTGTCCTAAAGGACTTGTCCTTAAAGACTTGTCCTAAAGGGACTTGTCCTAAAGGACTTGTCCTTAAAGACTTATCCTAAAGACTTGTCCTAAGGACTTGTCCTAAGACTTGTCCTAAGGGACTTGTTCTAAAGGACTTGTCCTAAAGACTGTCCTAAGACTTGTCCTAAAGACTTGTCCTAAAGACTTGTCCTAAAGACTTGTCCAAAGACTTGTCCTAAAGACTTGTTATAAAGGACTTGTCCTTAAAGACGTGTCCTAAGGGACTTGTTCTCAAGGACTTGTCCTAAGGGACTTGTTCTAAAGGACTTGTCCTAAAGACTTGTCCTAAGGACTTGTTCTAAAGGACTTGTCCTAAAGACTTGTCCTAAGGACTTGTTCTAAAGGACTTGTCCAAAGACTTGTCCTAAGGGACTTGTCCTAAAGACTTGTCCTAAAGGACTTGTCCTAAGGACTTGTCCTAAAGGACTTGTCCTAAAGACTTGTCCTAAGGACTTGTCCTAAAGGACTTGTCTAAGGGACTTGTTCAAGGACTTGTCCTAAAGACTTGTCCTAAAGACTTGTCCTAAAGGACTTGTCCTAAAGACTTGTCCTAAGGGACTTGTCCTAAAGACTTGTCCTAGGGACTTGTTCTAAAGGGACTTGTCCTAAAGACTTGTCCTAAGGACTTGTCCTAAGGACTTCTTAAAGACTTGTCCTAAAGGACTTGTCCTAAAGGACTTGTCCTAAGACTTGTCCTAAAGACTTGTCCTAAAGGACTTGTCCTAAAGACTTGTCCTAAAGACTTGTCCTAAAGACTTGTCCTAAAGGACTTGTCCTAAGGGACTTGTCCTCAAGTACTTGTCCTTAAAGACTTGTCCTAAGGGACTTCAAGGACCTGTCCTCAAGACTTGTCCTAAAGACTTGTCCTAAAGGACTTGTCCTAAGGACTTGTCCTAAAGACTTGTCCTAAAGGACTTGTCCTAAAGACTTGTCCTAAAGACTTGTCCTAAAGGACTTGTCTAAAGACTTGTCCTAAAGGACTTGTCCTAAAGGACTTGTCCTTAAAGACTTGTCCTAAGGGACTTGTTCTAAAGGACTTGTCTAAAGACTTGTCCTAAGGACTTGTTCTAAAGGACTTGTCCTAAAGACTTGTCCTAAAGACTTGTCCTAAGGACTTGTCCTAAAGGACTTGTCCTAAAAGACTTGTCCTAATGGACTTGTCCTAAAGGACTTGTCCTGAAGACTTGTCCTAAAGGACTTGTCCTAAAAGACTTGTCCTAATGGACTTGTCCTAAAGAACTTGTCCTGAAGGACTTGTCCTTAAAGACTTGGCCTAAAGGACTTGTCCTTAAGACTTGTCCTAAAGACTTGTCCTAAAGACTTGTCCTAAAGGACTTGTCCTTAAAGACTTGGCCTAAAGGACTTGTCCTAAGGGACTTGTCCTTAAAGACTTGTCCTAAAGTACTTGTCCTAAAGTACTTGTCCTTAAAGACTTGTCCTAAAGGATTTGTCCTTAGGGACTTGTCCTTAAAGACTTGTCCTAAATGACTTGTCCTAAAGACTTGTCCTAAGGACTTGTTCTAAGACTTGTCCTAAAGACTTGTCCTAAGGACTTGTCCTAAAGGACTTGTCCTAAAGACTTGTCCTAAGGACTTGTTCTAAAGGACTTGTCCTAAAGACTTGTCCTAATGGACTTGTCCTAAAGGACTTGTCCTAAGGACTTGTCCTAAGACTTGTCCTAAAGACTTGTCCTAAAGACTTGTCCTAAAGACTTGTCCTAAAGGACTTGTCCTAAAGACTTGTCCTAAGGGACTTGTTCTCAAGACTTGTCCTTAAAGACTTATCCTAAGGGACTTGTTATAAAGGACTTGTCCTTAAAGACGTGTCCTAAGGGACTTGTTCTCAAGGACTTGTCCTAAAGTACTTGTCCTAAAGACTTGTCCTAAATGACCTGTCCTAAGGGACTTCAAGGACCTGTCCTCAAGTACTTGTCCTTAAAGACTTGTCCTTAAAGACTTGTCCTAAAGGACTTGTCCTTAAAGACTTGTCCTAAAGGGACTTGTCCTAAGGACTTGTCCTAAAGACTTGTCCTAAGGGACTTGTTCTAAAGACTTGTCTAAGACTTGTCCTAAAGACTTGTCCTAAAGGACTTGTCTAAGACTTGTCCTAAAGACTTGTCCTAAGGACTTGTCTAAAGGACTTGTCCTAAAGACTTGTCCTAATGGACTTGTCCTAAAGAACTTGTCCTGAAGACTTGTCCTAAAGACTTGTCCTTAGGGACTTGTCCTTAAAGACTTGTCCTAAATGACTTGTCCTAAGGGACTTGTTCTAAAGGACTTGTCCTTAAAGACTTGTCCTAAGGGACTTGTTCTCAATGACTTGTCCTAAAGACTTATCCTTAAAGACTTGTCCTAAGGGACTTGTTCTAAAGGACTTGTCCTAATGGACTTGTCCTAATGGACTTCTCCTAAAGGACTTGTCCTAAAGACTTGTCCTAAAGACGTGTCCTTAAAGACTTGTCCTAAAGAACTTGTTCTAAAGGACTTGTCCTAAGGGACTTGTCCTCAAGGACTTGTCCTTAAAGACTTGTCCTAAGGGACTTGTTCTCAAGGACTTGTCCTTAAAGACTTGTCCTAAGACTTGTTCTAAAGGACTTGTCCTTAAAGACTTGGCCTAAAGGACTTGTCCTAAGGGACTTGTCCTTAAAGACTTGTCCTAAAGTACTTGTCCTAAATGACTTGTCCTAAGGGACTTGTTCTAAAGGACTTGTCCTAAAAGACTTGTCCTAAAGACTTGTCCTGAAGACTTGTCCTTAAAGACTTGTCCTAAGGGACTTGTTCTAAGGACTTGTCCTAAAGACTTGTCCTAAGGGACTTGTTCTAAAGGACTTGTCCTAAAGACTTGTCCTAAGGGACTTGTTCTAAGGACTTGTCCTCAAGGACTTGTCCTCAAGTACTTGTCCTTAAAGACTTGTCCTAAAGGACTTGTCCTAATGGACTTGTCCAAAGGGACTTGTCCTAAGGACTTGTCCTAAAGACTTGTCCTAAGGACTTGTCCTAAAGGACTTGTCCTTAAAGACTTGTCCTAAAGGACTTGTTCTAAAGGACTTGTCCTGAAGGACTTGTCCTAAAGACTTGTCCTAAAGACTTGTTCTAAAGGACTTGTCCTAAAAGACTTGTCCTAATGGACTTGTCCTAAAGAACTTGTCCTTAAAGACTTGTCCTAAGGGACTTGTCCTAAAGAACTTGTCCTTAAAGACTTGTCATAAGGGACTTGTTCTAAAGGACTTGTCCTTAAAGACTTGTCCTAAAGAACTTGTCCTTAAAGACTTGTCCTAAGGGACTTATTCTCAAGGACTTGTCCTTAAAGACTTGTCCTAAGGGACTTGTTCTAAAGGACTTGTCCTAAAGACTTGTCCTTAAAGACTTATCCTAAGGGACTTGTCCTTAAAGACTTATCCTTAAAGACTTGTCCTTAAAGACTTGTTCTAAAGGACTTGTCCTAAAGACTTGTCCTAAGGGACTTGTTCTAAGGACTTGTCCTGAAAGACTTGTCCTAAGGGACTTGTTCTAAAGGACTTGTCCTTAAAGACTTGTCCTAAAGAACTTGTCCTAAAGGACTTGTCCTCAAGGACTTGTCCTAAAGACTTGTCCTAAAGGACTTGTCCTCAAGTACTTGTCCTTAAAGACTTGTCCTAAGGGACTTGTTCTAAAGGACTTGTCCTTAAAGACTTGTCCTAAGGGACTTGTTCTAAAGGACTTGTCCTTAAAGACTTGTCCTAAGGGACTTGTTCTAAAAGACTTGTCCTAAGACTTGTCCTAAAGGACTTGTCCTAAAGACTTGTCCTTAAAGACTTGTCCTAAAGACTTGTCCCTAAAGACTTGTCCTAAGGGACTTGTTCTAAAGGACTTGTCCTAAAAGACTTGTCCTTAAAGACTTGTCCTAAAGGACTTGTCCTTAAAGACTTGTCCTAAGGGACTTGTTCAAAAGGACTTATCCTTAAAGACTTGTCCTAATGGACTTGTCCTAATGGACTTGTCCTAAGGGACTTGTCCTGAAGGACTTGTTCTAAGGGACTTCAAGGACCTGTCCTCAAAGACTTGTCCTAAAGACTTGTCCTAAAGGAACTTGTCCTAAAGACTTGTCCTAAGGACTTGTTCTAAAGGACTTGTCTAAAGACTTGTCCTAAGGGACTTGTTCTAAAGGACTTGTCCTTAAAGACTTGTGCTAAGGACTTGTTCTAAGGACTTGTCCTTAAAGACTTGTCCTAAAGGACTTGTTCTAAAGGACTTGTCCTTAAAGACTTGTCCTAAGGGACTTGTTCTAAAGGACTTGTCCTTAAAGACTTGTCCTAAAGGACTTGTCCTTAAAGACTTGTCCTTAAAGACTTGTCCTAAAGGACTTGTCCTGAAAGACTTGTCCTAAATAATTTGTCCTTAAAGACTTATCCTTAAAGACTTGTCCTAAGGGACTTGTTCTAAAGGACTTGTCCTAAAGACTTGTCCTTCAAGACTTGTCCTTAAAGACTTATCCTAAGGGAATTGTTCTAAAGGACTTGTCCTTAAAGACTTGTCCTAAGGGACTTGTTCTAAAGGACTTGTCCTAAAAGACTTGTCCTTAAAGACTTGTCCTAAGGGACTTGTTCTAAAGGACTTGTCCTAAAGACTTGTCCTAAAGGACTTGTCCTAAGGGACTTCAAGGACCTGTCCTCAAGTACTTGTCCTTAAAGACTTGTCCTAAAGGACTTGTCCTTAAAGTCTTGTCCTAAGGGACTTGTTCTCAAGGACTTGTCCTAAAGACTTGTCCTTAAAGACTTGTTCTAAAGGACTTGTCCTAAAGGACTTGTCCTAAAGAACTTGTCCTAAATGACTTGTCCTAAGGACTTGTTCTAAAGGACTTGTCCTAAAGACTTGTCCTTAAAGTCTTGTCCTAAGGGACTTTTCCTAAAGGACTTGTCCTAAGGGACTTGTTCTAAATGACTTGTTCTTAAAGACTTGTCCTAAGGGACTTGTTCTAAAGGACTTGTCCTTAAAGACTTGTCCTAAGGGACTTGTTCTAAAGGACTTGTCCTTAAAGACTTGTCCTAAGGGACTTGTTCTAAAGGACTTGTCCTAAGGGACTTGTCCTAAAGGACTTGTCCTAAGGGACTTGTCCTAAAGACTTGTCCTTAAAGACTTGTCCTAAAGACTTGTCCTTAAAGACTTGTCCTAAGGGACTTGTTCTAAAGGACTTGTCCTTAAAGACTTGTCCTAAGGGACTTGTTCTAAAGGACTTATCCTTAAAGACTTGTCCTAAGGGACTTGTTCTAAAGGACTTATCCTTAAAGACTTGTCCTAAGGGACTTGTTCTAATGGACTTGTCCTAAAGAACTTGTCCTGAAGGACTTGTCCTAAGGGACTTCAAGGACCTGTCCTCAAGTATTTGTCCTTAAAGACTTGTCCTAAAGAACTTGTCCTTAAAGACTTGTCCGAAGGGACTTGTTCTCAAGGACTTGTCCTAAGGGACTTGTTCTAAAGGACTTGTCCTTAAAGACTTGTCCTAAGGGACTTGTTCTAAAGGACTTATCCTTAAAGACTTGTCCTAAGGGACTTGTCCTAAAGGACTTGTCCTTAAAGACTTGTCCTAAGGGACTTGTCCTAAAGGACTTGTCCTAAGGGACTTCAAGGACCTGTCCTCAAGTACTTGTCCTTAAAGACTTGTCCTAAAGGACTTGTCCTGAAAGACTTGTCCTAAAGGACTTGTCCTAAGGGACTTGTCCTTAAAGACTTGTCCTAAAGGACTTGTCCTTAAAGACTTGTCCTAAGGGACTTGTTCTAAAGGACTTGTCCTAAAGACTTGTCCTAAAGACTTGTCCTAAAGACTTGTCCTTAAAGACTTATCCTAAGGGACTTGTTCTAAAGGACTTGTCCTTAAAGACTTGTCCTAAGGGACTTGTTCTAAAGGACTTGTCCTAAGGGACTTGTCCTAAAGAACTTGTCCTTAAAGACTTGTCCTAAGGGACTTGTTCTCAAGAACTTGTCCTAAAGACTTGTCCTAAAGGACTTGTCCTAAGGGACTTCAAGGACCTGTCCTCAAGTACTTGTCCTAAGGGACTTGTTCTAAAGGACTTGTCCTTAAAGACTTGTCCTAAGGGACTTGTTCTAAAGGACTTGTCCTTAAAGACTTGTCCTAAGGGACTTGTTCTCAAGGACTTGTCCTAAAGAACTTGTCCTAAATGACTTGTCCTAAGGAACTTGTCCTAAAGATTTGTCCTTAAAGACTTATCCTTAAAGACTTGTCCTAAAGGACTTGTCCTTAAAGACTTGTCCTAAGGGACTTGTTCTAAAAGACTTGTCCTTAAAGACTTGTCCTTCAAGACTTGTCCTTAAAGGACTTGTCCTTAAAGACATGTCCTAAAGGACTTGTCCTTAAAGACTTGTCCTAATGGACTTCTCCTAAAGGACTTGTCCTAAAGGACTTGTCCTAAGGGACTTGTCCTTAAAGACTTGTCCTAAAGTACTTGTCCTAAAGGACTTGTCCTTAAAGACTTGTCCTAAGGGACTTGTTCTCAAGGACTTGTCCTAAAGAACTTGTCCTAAATGACTTGTCCTAAGGGACTTCAAGGACCTGTCCTCAAGTACTTGTCCTTAAGGACTTGTCCTTAAAGACTTGTCCTAAAGGACTTGTCCTGAAAGACTTGTCCTAAAGGACTTGTCCTTAAAGACTTATCCTGAAAGACTTGTCCATAAAGACTTGTCCTAAAGGACTTGTCCTAAAGAACTTGTCCTAAAGACTTGTCCTTCAAGACTTGTCCTTAAAGACTTATCCTAAGGGACTTGTTCTAAAGGACTTGTCCTTAAAGACTTGTCCTAAGGGACTTGTTCTAAAGGACTTGTCCTAAGGGACTTGTCCTAAAGAACTTGTCCTTAAAGACTTGTCCTAAGGGACTTGTTCTAATGGACTTGTCCTAAAGAACTTGTCCTGAAGGACTTGTCCTAAGGGACTTCAAGGACCTGTCCTCAAGTATTTGTCCTTAAAGACTTGTCCTAAAGAACTTGTCCTTAAAGACTTGTCCTAAGGGACTTGTTCTCAAGGACTTGTCCTTAAAGACTTGTCCTAAGGGACTTGTTCTAAAGGACGTGTCCTTAAAGACTTGTCCTAAAGAACTTGTTCTAAAGGACTTGTCCTCAATAACTTGTCCTAAAGACTTGTCCTAAAGACTTGTCCTTAAAGACTTGTCCTAAGGGACTTGTCCTTAAAGACTTGTCCTAAAGGACTTGTCCTTAAAGACTTGTCCTAAAGGACTTGTCCTAAGGGACTTGTCCTTAAAGACTTGTCCTAAAGGATTTGTCCTTAGGGACTTGTCCTTAAAGACTTGTCCTAAGGGACTTGTTCTAAAGGACTTGTCCTAAATGACTTGTCCTAAGGGACTTGTTCTAAAGGACTTGTCCTAAAAGACTTGTCCTAAAGGACTTGTCCTAAAGGACTTGTCCTTAAAGACTTGTCCTAAATGACTTGTCCTAAGGGACTTGTTCTAAAGGACTTGTCCTAAAAGACTTGTCCTTAAAGACTTGTCCTAAGGGACTTGTCCTTAAAGACTTGTCCTAAAGGACTTGTCCTAAAGAACTTGTCCTTAAAGACTTGTCCTAAGGGACTTGTTCTCAATGACTTGTCCTCTTGTCCTCAGGGACTTGTTCTAAAGAACTTGTCCTTAAAGACTTATCCTGAAAGACTTGTCCTAAGGGACTTGTTCTAAAGGACTTATCCTTAAAGACTTGTCCTAAGGGACTTGTTCTAAAGGACTTGTCCTTAAAGACTTGTCCTAAGGGACTTGTTCTCAAGGACTTGTCCTAAGGGACTTGTTCTAAAGGACTTGTCCTTAAAGACTTATCCTTAAAGACTTGTCCTAAGGGACTTGATCTAAAGGGACTTGTCCTAAAGACTTGTCCTAAAGACTTGTTCTAAAGGACTTGTCCTAAAGAACTTGTCCTTAAAGACTTGTCCTAAGGGACTTGTTCTAAAGAACTTGTCCTAAAGAACTTGTCCTAAGGACTTGTCCTAAAGGACTTGTCCTAAAGACTTGTCCTAAGGACTTGTCCTAAGGACTTGTCCAAAGGACTTGTCCTAAGATTTGTCCTTAAAGACTTGTCCTTAAAGACTTGTCCTAAAGGATTTGTCCTTAGGGACTTGTCCTTAAAGACTTGTCCTAAATGACTTGTCCTAAGGGACTTGTTCTAAAGGACTTGTCCTAAAAGACTTGTCCTAAGGGACTTGTTCTAAAGGACTTGTCCTAAAGACTTGTCCTAAGGGACTTGTTCTAAAGGACTTGTCCTAAAGACTTGTCCTAAGGACTTGTTCTAAAGGACTTGTCCTAATGGACTTGTCCTAAGACTTGTCCTAAAGACTTGTCCTAAAGACTTGTCTAAGACTTGTCCTCAAGTACTTGTCCTTAAAGACTTGTCCTAAAGGACTTGTCCTGAAAGACTTGTCCGAAAGGACTTGTCCTTAAAGACTTATCCTGAAAGACTTGTCCATAAAGACTTGTCCTAAAGAACTTGTCCTAAAGACTTGTCCTTAAAGACTTATCCTAAGGGACTTGTTCTAAAGGACTTGTCCTTAAAGACTTGTCCTAAGGGACTTGTTCTAAAGGACTTGTCCTTAAAGACTTGTCCTAAGGGACTTGTTCTAAAGGACCTGTCCTCAAGTACTTGTCCTTAAATACTTGTCCTTAAAGACTTGTCCTAAGGGACTTGTCCTAAAGAACGTGCCCTTAAAGACTTATCCTAAGGGACTTGTTCTAAAGGACTTGTCCTTAAAGACTTGTCCTAAGGGACTTGTTCTAAAGGACTTGTCCTTAAAGACTTGTCCTAAAGACTTGTTCTAAAGGACTTGTCCTTAAAGACTTGTCCTAAGGGACTTGTTCTAAAGGACTTGTCCTAAATGACTTGTCCTAAGGGACTTGTTCTAAAGGACTTGTCCTAAAAGACTTGTCCTTAAAGACTTGTCCATAAAGACTTGTCCTAAAGACTTGTCCTTAAAGACTTGTCCTAAAGGACTTGTCCTAAGGGACTTGTCCTAAAGGACTTGTCCTTAAAGACTTATCCTTAAAGACTTGTCCTAAGGGACTTGTTCTCAAGGACTTGTCCTAAAGACTTGTCCTTCAAGACTTGTCTAAGACTTGTCCTTAAAGACTTGTCCTAAGGGACTTGTTCTAAAGGACTTGTCCTTAAAGACTTGTCCTAAGGGACTTGTTCTAAAGGACTTGTCCTAAGGGACTTGTCCTAAAGACTTGTCCTAAAGGACTTGTCCTTAAAGACTTGTCCTAATGGACTTGTCCTAAAGAACTTGTCCTGAAGGACTTGTCCTAAGGGACTTCAAGGACCTGTCCTCAAGTACTTGTCCTTAAAGACTTGTCCTAAAGACTTGTCCGAAGGGACTTGTTCTCAAGGACTTGTCCTTAAAGACTTGTCCTAAGGGACTTGTTCTAAAGGACGTGTCCTTAAAGACTTGTCCTAAAGACTTGTTCTAAAGGACTTGTCCTAAGGACTTGCCCTAAAGAACTTGTCCTAAAGACTTGTCCTAAAGACTTGTTCTAAAGGACTTGTCCTAAAGACTTGTCCTAAGGACTTGTTCTAAGGACTTATCCTAAAGACTTGTCCTAAGGACTTGTTCTAAAGGACTTATCCTAAAGACTTGTCCTAAGGACTTGTTCTCAAGGACTTGTCCTTAAAGACTTGTCCTAAGGGACTTGTTCTAAAGGACGTGTCCTTAAGACTTGTCCTAAAGAACTTGTTCTAAAGGACTTGTCCTAAGGGACTTGTTCTAAGGACTTGTCCTAAAGGACTTGTCCTGAAAGACTTGTCTAAGGACTTGTCCTAAAGACTTGTCCTAAGGGACTTGTCCTTAAAGACTTGTCCTTAAAGACTTGTTCTAAAGGACTTGTCCTTAAAGACTTGTCCTAAGGGACTTGTTCTAAAGGACTTATCCTTAAAGACTTGTCCTAAGGGACTTGTTCTAAAGGACTTATCCTTAAAGACTTGTCCTAAGGGACTTGTTCTAATGGACTTGTCCTAAAGAACTTGTCCTGAAGGACTTGTCCTAAGGGACTTCAAGGACCTGTCCTCAAGACTTGTCCTAAGGGACTTGTCTAAAGACTTGTCCTTAAAGACTTGTCCTAAAGGGACTTGTTCTAAGGACTTGTCCTTAAAGACTTGTCCGAAGGGACTTGTTCTCAAGGACTTGTCCTTAAAGACTTGTCCTAAGGGACTTGTTCTAAAGGACTTATCCTTAAAGACTTGTCCTAAGGGACTTGTTCTAGAGGACTTATCCTTAAAGACTTGTCCTAAGGGACTTGTTCTAAAGGACTTGTCCTTAAAGACTTGTCCTAAGGGACTTGTTCTAAAGGACTTGTCCTTAAAGACTTGTCCTAAAGGACTTGTCCTGAAAGACTTGTCCTAAAGGACTTGTCCAAAGGGACTTGTCCTAAATAATTTGTCCTTAAAGACTTATCCTTAAAGACTTGTCCTAAGGGACTTGTTCTAAAGTTCTTGTCCTAAAGAACTTGTCCTAAAGACTTGTCCTTCAAGACTTGTCCTTAAAGACTTATCCTAAGGGAATTGTTCTAAAGGACTTGTCCTTAAAGACTTGTCCTAAGGGACTTGTTCTAAAGGACTTGTCCTAAAGAACTTGTCCTTAAAGACTTGTCCTAAGGGACTTGTTCTAATGGACTTGTCCTAAAGAACTTGTCCTGAAGGACTTGTCCTAAGGGACTTCAAGGACCTGTCCTCAAGTATTTGTCCTTAAAGACTTGTCCTAAAGAACTTGTCCTTAAAGACTTGTCCGAAGGGACTTGTTCTCAAGGACTTGTCCTTAAAGACTTGTCCTAAGGGACTTGTTCTAAAGGACGTGTCCTTAAAGACTTGTCCTAAAGAACTTGTTCTAAAGGACTTGTCCTAAGGGACTTGTCCTCAATAACTTGTCCTAAAGACTTGTCCTTAAAGACTTGTTCTAAAGGACTTGTCCTTAAAGACTTGTCCTAAGGGACTTGTTCTAAAGGACTTATCCTTAAAGACTTGTCCTAAGGGACTTGTTCTAAAGGACTTATCCTTAAAGACTTGTCCAAAGGGACTTGTTCTAGAGGACTTATCCTTAAAGACTTGTCCTAAGGGACTTGTTCTAAAGGACTTGTCCTTAAAGACTTGTCCTAAGGGACTTGTTCTAAAGGACTTGTCCTAAAGAACTTGTTCTAAAGGTCTTGTCCGAAGGGACTTGTCCTCAATAACTTGTCCTAAAGACTTGTCCTTAAAGACTTGTCCTAAGGGACTTGTCCTTAAAGACTTGTCCTAAGGGACTTGTTCTAAAGGACTTATCCTTAAAGACTTGTCCTAAGGGACTTGTTCTAAAGGACTTATCCTTAAAGACTTGTCCTAAGGGACTTGTTCTAAAGGACTTGTCCTAAAGACTTGTCCTAAGGGACTTGTTCTAAAGGACTTATCCTTAAAGACTTGTCCTAAGGGACTTGTTCTAATGGACTTGTCCTAAAGAACTTGTCCTGAAGGACTTGTCCTAAGGGACTTCAAGGACCTGTCCTCAAGTATTTGTCCTTAAAGACTTGTCCTAAAGAACTTGTCCTTAAAGACTTGTCCGAAGGGACTTGTTCTCAAGGACTTGTCCTTAAAGACTTGTCCTAAGGGACTTGTTCTAAAGGACTTGTCCTAAGGGACTTGTTCTAAAGGACGTGTCCTTAAAGACTTGTCCTAAAGAACTTGTTCTAAAGGACTTGTCCTAAGGGACTTGTCCTCAATAACTTGTCCTAAAGACTTGTCCTTAAAGACTTGTTCTAAAGGACTTATCCTTAAAGACTTGTCCTAAGGGACTTGTTCTAAAGGACTTATCCTTAAAGACTTGTCCTAAGGGACTTGTTCTAAAGGACTTATCCTTAAAGACTTGTCCTAAGGGACTTGTTCTAGAGGACTTATCCTTAAAGACTTGTCCTAAGGGACTTGTTCTAAAGGACTTGTCCTTAAAGACTTGTCCTAAGGGACTTGTTCTAAAGGACTTGTCCTTAAAGACTTGTCCTAAGGGACTTGTTCTAAAGGACTTATCCTTAAAGACTTGTCCTAAGGGACTTGTTCTAAAGGACTTATCCTTAAAGACTTGTCCTAAGGGACTTGTTCTAGAGGACTTATCCTTAAAGACTTGTCCTAAGGGACTTGTTCTAAAGGACTTGTCCTTAAAGACTTGTCCTAAGGGACTTGTTCTAAAGGACTTGTCCTAAGGGACTTCAAGGACCTGTCCTCAAGTACTTGTCCTTAAAGACTTGTCCTAAAGGACTTGTCCTGAAAGACTTGTCCTAAAGGACTTGTCCTCAGGGACTTGTCCTAAATAACTTGTCCTAAAGACTTGTCCTTAAAGACCTATCCTGAAAGACTTGTCCTAAGGGACTTGTTCTAAAGGACTTGTCCTAAGGGACTTGTTCTAAAGGACTTGTCCTAAAGACTTGTCCTTAAAGACTTATCCATAAAGACTTGTTCTAAAGGACTTGTCCTAAAGGACTTGTCCTAAAGACTTGTCCTAAGGGACTTCAAGGACCTGTCCTCAAGTACTTGTCCTTAAAGACTTGTCCTAAAGGACTTGTCCTTAAAGACTTGTCCTAAAGGACTTGTCCTTAAAGACTTGTCCTAAATGACTTGTCCTTAAAGACTTGTCCTAAAGAACTTGTCCTTAAAGACTTGTCCTAAAGAACTTGTCCTTAAAGTCTTGTCCTAAGGGACTTGTTCTAAAGGACTTGTCCTTAAAGACTTGTCCTAAAGAACTTGTTCTAAAGGACTTGTCCTAAAGGACTTATCCTTAAAGACTTGTCCTAAGGGACTTGTTCTAAAGGACTTGTCCTTAAGAAGAATAAGAATAAGAATATACACTTTTATTAATCCCCAAGGGGAAATTAGTTCTCTGCATTTAACCCATCCTTAGTTATTAAGGAGCAGTGGGCTGCGGTGAAGCGCCCGGGAAGCAACTGGGGGTTCAGTGCCTTGCTCAAGGACACTTCGACTTGCAACTGATGGGGAGAGCGGGGATCGAACCCACAACATTGCGGTTGCAGGACGGCCCTCTTACCCCACTGAGCTAAAGCCGCCCCATCAAAGGACTTATCCTTAAAGACTTGTCCTAAAGAACTTGTTCTAAAGGACTTGTCCTTAAGACTTGTCCTTAAAGACTTATCCTTAAAGACTTGTCCTAAGGGACTTGTTCTCAAGGACTTGTCCTTAAAGACTTGTCCTAAGGGACTTGTTCTAAAGGACTTGTCCTTAAAGACTTGTCCTAAGGGACTTGTTCTAAAGGACTTGTCCTAAGGGACTTCAAGGACCTGTCCTCAAGTACTTGTCCTTAAAGACTTGTCCTAAAGGACTTGTCCTAAAAGACTTGTCCTTAGGGACTTGTTCTCAAGGACTTGTCCTCAGGGACTTGTCATAAATAACTTGTCCTAAAGAACTTGTCCTTAAAGACTTATCCTGAAAGACTTGTCCTAAGGGACTTGATCTAAAGGACTTGTCCTTAGGGACTTGTTCTAAAGGACTTGCCCTAAAGAACTTGTCCTAAAGATTTGTCCTTAAAGACTTATCCTTAAAGACTTGTCCTAAGAGACTTGTTCTAAAGGACTTGTCCTTAAAGACTTGTCCTAAGGGACTTCAAGGACCTGTCCTCAAGTACTTGTCCTTAAAGACTTGGCCTAAAGGACTTGTCCTTAAAGACTTGTCCTAAATGACTTGTCCTAAAGTACTTGTCCTAATGGACTTGTCCTTAAGTACTTGTCCTAAATGATTTGTCCTAAGGGACTTGTCCTCAAAGACTTGTCCTACGGGACTTGTCCTAAAGTACTTGTCCTTTAAGATTTGTCCTAAGGGATTTGTCCTCGAGGACTTGTCCTAAGGGACTTGTCTCTTGGACCTGAGAGGCCTCCTGACCTTCTGCAGCTCCTCCCTCAGCCAGGAGGGGAGGGGCTGCCCGAGGCGGTGCAGCAGCTTGGACAGGTCCACGTTGTGGTCCCTGTAGTACCTGGACAGGTACGCATGGGCCTGGGGGGGGGGGACAAAACATTCAGGGAAGGAGTGAAGTTGGTGAGTCAGTATTTAATAAGGGGCAGAATAATAAAACATGGAAATGTGGGAGAGACAAGAGGAAGAGAACAGAGGGAGCATTAAGGGAGCATTGAAGGAGACAGGAAAGGTGAAAGGAAAAAGAGTTGTGGTAAATATTGAGAGGAAATAAAAGACAGCAGGAGACAAGAAGTACAACACATTCATGATGAGTCGGCACTTTAGGGCCACACAGAGCTAACAGAGCTAACATGTCCCTATTGAGTCCTCATATTTAGGTTGTAAGGCTCTGTCCTCTGATTGGCTGACAGCGCTCTATGTCCTGACGTTTACCTCGGGCTCCATCGGAGGGTACTTCCTCCCTTTGCTCTTCCCCAGACATTTAGTCTTTCCTCCGTCGAGCCGCTGGCACCAGAAACCTTTCTGAGGGTCGAACCTGCAGAGCAGAGACAGCTCACTGCACAGAGCCGGGGGTCCAACCCCGACCCCACCATGACCCCACCATGACCCCACCATGACCCCATAAGAGATGACGGAGTGATGGAGAAGTCTTAGATCCACGACTCAGTGTATATTTATGTATGTATATTCATATATGCATGTTTATTTGTGTATGCATGTATATTCATATATGCATGTATATTTATGTATGCATGTATATTCATATATGCATGTTTATTTATGTATGCATGTATATTTATATATGCATGTATATTTATGTATACACGTATATTCATATATGCATGTATATTTATGTATGCATGTATATTTATGTATGCATGTATATTGTATACATGTATATTTATGTATGCATGTATATTCATATATGCATGTATATTTATGTATACATGTATATTTATGTAAACATGTATATTCATATATGCATGTATATTTATGTAAACATGTATATTCATATATGCATGTATATTTATTAGGGCTGTGAAACGATTAAAATTTTTAATCGGATTAATCACAGGTTTTTGTGGATTAATCATGATTAATCACATATTACCGATATTCTCTGTATATTTTGTGAGAACATAGAGATTTATGACAAAAGACGGATATATACATTCATACATTCTTCTATACAATGGTGCTGCAACTCAGCAGTTATTTAGCAGTTTTCTTCCATATGGAACATTAACACATCTTCATCCTAAACAGAATGTTTAACCCTCCTGTTACCTTTCGGGTCAATTTGACCCCATTCAATGTTTAATGTCGGTGTTCTTTGCGGTCAATTTGACCCCAGGCTGTTTTTCACTGTGTCAAACATATAAGAAATATCAACTTTTTTATTTATTTAAAGCGCTATTTAGGTAGTCAACAAACAAACATAAAGTACCTCACACTTAAACTTGGGAAGCAATATTAATTATAATAATCTTCTGGAGGTTTTAATTGCTGGGGTCAAATTGACCCCGAGGGTAAAATATGTTAGTAAATGTAAAGGTAACAGGAGGGTTAAACAGAACATGTTTCTCTTGTTTGTCAACCATTAACTCCACCATGATACAATCTAAAGGCCTCTAGTCTTCCTCTAGCAGCTGCTGAGGCAAACTGACTGTGTGGGTTTTCTTCATGAACTGGGCCGTGATGAAAGGGACGGCGGGGACACCGCTGCAAAGCTGAAACCTCACCGGCCCGGACAGGTGGACAGATTGACAAGTGACTTCTTTTTGCTCGGTCCCGATGCGCGCACACGGAGCTCTGTGGCGCGCCAGACGGAGATCGATAAGTGTTAACGCAATGCGAAGAGACAGAAATGACATGCTGCTGTGGAGATACGATCAACAACAGGCGTTTAGTTTAATAAAAGAACAAAGCGTGCTCTAGAGAACATGTCAGGGGCGGGCCAATCTCTTTAATGTCATGCGATCTACCGACACTACGCGCGATCGACTGGCGGGTCGCGATCGACGTGTTGAGACCCTGATCTACAGGAAGTAAAAGTCGTAACAAGGTTTCCGGAGGTGAACCTGCGGAAGGATCATTACGATGAACAGACCGTCTGCATGAGTGCGGACAGAGTTCAGATTGAAGTGGTGGATTGGAAGCTCATTTTGCAAGTGACTTTTTTCGTCCCGACGACCAACAACAGACGGATTGGAAGCTCATTCTGCGCATGCGTTAAATGCGTTAAAAAACAAAAACTAGTTAAACCTGTAATTGAATTAACTGAGTTAACACGTTATTTTTCACAGCACTAATATTTATGTATGTATATTCATATATGCATGTATATTTATGTATGCATGTATATTTATATATGCATGTATATTTATGTACGCATGTATATTCATATATGCATGTATATTTATGTATGCATGTATATTTATATTTGCATGTATATTTATGTATGCATGTATATTTGTGTATGCATGTATATTCATATATGCATGTATACATGTATATTTATGTATGCATGTATATTCATTAGGGCTGTCAATCGATTAAAAAAAAGTAACTAATTAATCGCACATTTTGAAATTCATTAATGCCGTCCAGAGTTTTATCATACCCCATGTGACCAGCCATCGGTTATAGTGAGCCTGGAAAACCATTTCCGGCGGCTCTTCGCACCAGCAACTGGGTGCTTTCCTGCCCTGTGAATGTCACGGCTCACTCTGTACAGTCTGTCCCTGATCAATGAAGTGCGGATATGTCTGCGCGGCCAGGGCGCACCAGCTGACCATCAATGTATCACTTGGTCAAAGGCTGAGCGAGTATCGTCCCGAGACTGCTCGAGTGGAAAATCTTCCATGGAGTGAAACTCGGGAGCCGGAGGAGTCGCCATAGGAGGCTCCACCGGTTCCCCTCCCGCCTGCAGTGTCGGACGACCGTCACCGCTGAGCACGGCGCACACACCGCATGACCCTGTCTGCCGTGAACGACCCCGCAGTCTTCCCCATTAACTTATCAAAGCCCGCCAATCGGTTCCCAAGATTAAGTGCGGCGGAGCTAACCGCAACCTTCACGTTATGCTTTTACCCCATGTCTAATTTCCACTGACACTATGGGATACTCGTGAATGTCCCCATGCACACCTTATCTTCACCCACAATGCCTCCACCAATGCCCTGGTCGAACCAGGCTCTGGATCATAGACTGTACAGCCGAATCCACCATTGCCTGATGTATACCCCTGATTCTTACCGCACACGGTATGTCGCCTCGGACCTGGGAGTGTTGAGAGCCGGCAACCCGGATCACCTGGCCCACCTCCATCCGGACACCCCGCCGGATGTGTCCGGCTGCCTGCACCTCCAACACCCTGCCCTGGCGTTTGAGGGACTACCTGTGTGGGGAAGGTGCCGGTTTTACTGGGGCCGGTATCGCCAGGGTCTGCATCGGCCTGGCCGAGCCAGCGCTGTCTGCCTGGCCGGGTGCACCGCCAGGTGGTCCAGCGTGACGGCGGCCTCCAGCGATGTTCGGTGGCAGCAGACCCATGTCGACGCTCCGCAACCTCCAACAAACTGCTCCAGGATCGCCTGCTCTGCCACCGCCGCCTTCTGCTTCCGCCACCTGTCCGGCCCCTCAGCCGCTACCGTATGCACGTGGCGGTCATCGCCCCATGCTGCATGGAAGCCGGTGATCTCAGGAGTCAGCCCAGCCGATCAATCACCGCCCGCACGTCCGTAACTGTGGCGTGAAGCTGGGAAGGCCCAGGCCGCAGTCTGCGCCTCGTGAGCAGGGGCAGGAGGCGCACCGCCCACTCCCCGCTGGCCAGCCGCATGTCTCCGCCACCGCCTCGAACGCCTCCAAAATGACTGCCGCCATTTTCTTCAGCTCCACCCGCCCAGGGGAAGGATAGTGTAGGCCATGCCTGGGCGGCGAGCAGTTCCAGGGCCCGAGTCTGCTCCTCTGCCTGGCCCAGGAGCCCACAGTATCTGCCGGCCTGCTCCTGGTCCTTCATCACTGCCATCTGACACAGCATCTGCCCCAGCAACATCACATGCTGGGTTGGCAGATCTTTTTGTTCGACGCCCATTTGAGGCGAGAAAAGGGGTCCCACTTTGGCTCCAGTGTGACAGGTTCGGCCACCGGTAGGTTTGCCCCTAAGCCCCAAGGAATGCGCAACCAGAGGGAACGTTGGTAACGTGTTTTATTTGAGCGCCTGACCGCCGACTGTGTCTCTGCTCATGGCTCCTCTTCTCCTGTCCAGCTCCTTTATGGGACAGAGCCTCGCAGATACACAACCCCAGATTGTCATCAGCTGGTCTGATGACAATCAGACCAGCTGATGACAATCAGACTGCCCTGAACCATCCACCCACTCTGCAGCCGAGCTTAAACAGCTGCCATCGAGTCATATGCCCAACCGGTAGTCCTTTCTCTGTTTTCTCCGCAGACAGAACGGAAGAGTTCGCAAATCTAAGGGTAGAGGGTTTTGCTTCATGACTAACAGCCAAGCAGCACCCAAGGACATTACATCTCTTTTTCGCCCTGCTCGCCGAACCTGGAACATCTGACTCATCTTCATGCTCATTCTATCTTTCCCCGGGAGTTCAGCTCGTCATCACCACAGTTGTGCCCACATACCACCACACAAGCGACAATTTAATTTAAAGTAATTATCGGACCTACATGATGTTATGTCGCATCAACAAGTATCCCTGAATGCTGTAGGCGGATAGATTCTAATAGGGCAAACCTAAAAAGTAACGTCAATCACCAGCACACACGGTATACCAGAGGGAAAGAACGCGACTGCTATACGCCTATCTGCAGCTACAAGGCTGTCTCTCTCCGCTCTTCGGCAATCGACCATGCCGCCATTTTTGCTTCTCCGAGTACGCAAAAAGATCGCTGGGGCTGCAGGACGAGGTGTTCTGGAAGCTGGTCCGACCAACCAGAGGCTGAGACGCTCATGGTCGCCGACTGTACATGATCCAATCCAGTTCCAGTGACTAGCTTAGCCTATGGAAGCAGCAATGAGTCTCATAGCAACGCTAGCGGACACCATCGTGTTCCCCACGGTAAAAGCATAGGGTCTTTTTCCAACCAAAGCCGTGGGCTGCCAGATCCATCCCAGCTGTGAATCACATTGCTGCCATAACCCCGGTTCCAGATCCGCAACATGGGACCTATACAAGGCAGCGTGTCTATGGACTGAGGAGGATGGCGAAGCCAAGAGAGGTACCGAGACAGAGTGGAATCACAGATGGAGCAGCGCCATACCAGGCGCCATGGCAGGGCCACGGACTATCACAGATCACCAGAGCAGACTCGGCCAAGCAATGGTGAGTGCCGACCATCCCTGCATGGATCTAATTTGAACTCATTTTATGCACTGTCGAGGCTAGCAACAGCGCTAGCTCACTGCCACAATGTCTGGCATGTGAGCCGAGGGAGCCCCACCGCCAGATGAACACACACTCTCTGTGACCGAGCACACAGTGTGAGGAGGGCTCTGTTGAGGCGGAACACCAGGTGCCGCAGCCCGATGGCATATTCAAGAAAGTACTGAAGATCTGTGCCAACTAGCTAGCTCCAGTGTTCACCACAATATTCAACCCTCCTGGCTGGAGTCCGTGGTCCTGCCTTCAAGAGATCCACTATTGTCCCTGTGCCGCTTCCAAGAATGCTTCTCCAGCATGTATGAATGACTCACCCACCGGGCTCCTCACCTCGGTGGTCATGAAATGCTTTGAGAGGCTGATAAAGGACTACATCTGCGCTTCCTCCCTTTCCCTCCATGGACCACAGGTGTCTGCTTATCGCCCAAACAGATCCAATGGATGACGCTACCCCAGGTATCACCGTAATAACTACAACCTCCGCCCTGACAGCCAGAGGTGGGGGCTATGACCGCTGTCATTAGATTATAGTTCAGTCAACACCATAGTCCTCCAGACTGGCCGCAAGCTGATTGAGCTGGGACTGAACACCCCCCTGTGTGTGTTGATCCTGACTTCTCATCACAGGCCAACAGGTGGTCAGGGTGGGGTGACACCAAATTTCTCACCCTGAATATTAGACTCTAGGTTGCGTCTCAGCTTACTGTACTCCCTGTACACATGACTGTAAAATAGGTCTAGCCCAACACCATCATCAAGTTTTTGCGGATGACACAGTGTGTAGGGCCTGATTCCTATTAACCACCTAGAAGGCCTACTCTGGAGGGTGTTGCTGATCTGTCACTTGTGCCGGGACAACAGCCTCATCATGAATGTCACCAAAACTAAGGAGCTGATTGTGGACTCTTAGGAGGGCAACAACAGAGGACGATCACCACTGGGGATTAACGGACTATCAGGAGAGGGTGAGCCAGAGTTAAATACCTGAGTCCACATCACCCGAGGATCTGACATGGTCAACCCAACACAGTATTAATTTCCAGGAGAAAGGCAAGGTTTCACCACCTCACAGGCAAAGCCGAGGAAATTCTAGTAAAGCTCCCAGAGTGATCCTTTCTCAGTCCTCTACTCTGGAGTTGGGGTAGAGAGTCCTGACAGGAAGCACTTCAGCCTGGTTCATAACTGCCCTGCTCAGGACAGGAAGGCTCTCAGAGAGAAAAGCGTCTCGCCGCACTATTGAACCACCCCACCCCAGGACTTGCACACCAGGGGAGGTAGAACCAGAGCCGGCAGGATCAAGAAGGCTCCTCACCACCCCCACAACAGACTGATTCAGCTGTTATGTCAGGCAGGCGCCTCCCGCAGTCACGCTGCAAGAACAGAGAGACTGGAGACGGAGTTTTTTCCCAGGCCATCAGGACTGTGAATCTTCCTAATTCCTCACCAGGACCCCCACAATATAGACCCACACACAACTGCCCCTCTAGTAACACACACACACACACACACACACACTTACTGTAAATATTAGGTTGTTTTTTATTAAAATAGTGTACTTGTTGTCTTTGCACATTCTGAGCACGCCACTTATTTCACTGCACCCTGTGTGTAAGGTGACAATAAAACATCTTGATCTTTATCTGATCTTGATATAAAGACATCCTCAGCTTCTCCATCGCCACCTGCCCTCACGACATAATGGGGAAAAGGATGTCGAGGGCTAAAAGTTTTGTTTACAAACCAACGGTGCCAGTTAAGCTGGCAAGAAACATAGTACGGCCATTCTGACGAAAACAACAAAACAGAGAATGTGATTTGACGATCATTCGGACGTGAAGTTTCGTGACTTGACCAATCAGATGTAAGAGTCTTAGTCGGACACTTGCTAACATAAATATGTAACAATGTGAGCTGCTGATGAATGATAACCCTTTAGCAATGTATTTCTCCTCTGTTTATCTAATTCACCTTCATATTTGGATGGATTAGCATTGACTGTCAGTTTTTTGTATGCATCAAATCACTCACTGGAAAAAAAAATCTGCTTTCAGTGACTCAATTGCCACGTCTTCATAATGCTCCATTTGCCCAACATTCAAACACCAAATGCCAGCTCAATATTTTAAAATTGCTCACACCAACTCTAACCTTGATTCTCTCATAGCACCGGCTTTTGCTTTGATAAATGGTGAAGTCGAGCGGTGAGATGCCCACACCTGTTTCTCTCCTCAGCTCCCAGTCATTCTAACACAAGCTGCCCCATCTAATAACTCTTTCCATGTTTAAGCTCCCAAATCACACATCGGGGGTAACGCGGGAGTGAGCTGAATGTCACAGCATTTATCTCCTTCTTTTGCCCCCATCAACCCATCTATACTGGGACCATTGAAACATGAAGAGAGGTCAAATCACTCCTGTAAAGGCTTTAAACAGAGCATGAATTAAGTTAAATAGTGAGTCTTATCCATTAAAGCAGCTATTTGGCTCGCTTTTTAAAAACTCTTTGAGTACTACCATCCTGCATTGATTTTATGGTGTCACACACGTGGAAATGGGCTGACTATGGCGGATATTGCCTGAAAGCTGCGTCAAACTCCCACCTCACCTGCTGGAGGAGGAGGTTGAAGGGCAGGAGGAGCATATAGGAGGCTGGACTGCTGCTGGGTCAGCACTTGGCATGCTATGAGGGGAGTAATGAGCCTTAGAGAGAGATCTTCCCCTCATTCCCTCTGCGGTCTGTGTCTCTGTTTAGATTTGGTTCATCCGCATGTGTGGTAAAATCTTTAGATTTCTTTCTTCATTACACTTTTGCTGTCAGTTTAAATTAATAACAAAGGTCTTTTCTCACAATTTCTGTTTGTGATAATTGTTTAACGTTTAACTGACTATTGTACAAAAATCATTGTGATTGTGGCGACATGATATAGGCGCCCGTCACGTGATGGCTGCTGCTGTTGCTCACAGCTCCCGATTTTGTAGTAGTTTTTGTTATTTATTCTTCTTATTGCGACTATTTTTTGCACTGTAAACGTTAGCAGCTGTGTTAACGTATTTGACAGATGCACACTTCTGGAGTATTGGATTCGGCAGTTGCTGCGCCGCCTACCAGAGTTTTCAACTTACCTCGGACGCCCCGCCTAGGAACAACAGAAGCGGAACTATCTCCCGTCCATTTTAGGGCGCGATCTCACGCAAGGCGCCGACGCCTGAGGCCCGGAAGGCGAGCTGGCGTGCTTTCAGGTCAGGCTGAGACGTCGAGCCAATTCCACCCCTTACTCACCACCATTTTACTGGCAAAATGCTGTGTCTTTTGGATGGATAAGCCGTATGCAGCTATGCTGGCTACAGGCTCGTATTCAGGGTCTCCACCCGGGAAACTAAGGACAACCGGTCATCATTCGCCTTACGGAGACATGGATGTCGGAGGGTTACCGACTCAGCGCCATCGAGGCCGAGCGATTTTCTCCGATCACCCGGCGAGGACAGAACAAAGACTCTCTGGTAAAGATCGTGGAGGGGGGTGGTCTCTATGATAAACAGATCTTCCAGGTGCAAGCTGAAAGTCATGCACATACTCTCAAGTCGTTCTGTTCTGCTGGGACCTGGAGTACCTAATGCTCATGTGTAAAGCCTTATTCGGTTGGCTATCACAAGGGAGTTTACAGCAGTCACCGTGAATTGCTGTGTACATTCCTACTTCATTGCTAACACGGACATAGCGCTGAAGGAACTCTACGGGCGATCATAATGAGCAGGAGTAAAGCACACCCCGAGGCTGAAGCTTTCATTGTGGCGAGGACTTCAACAAAGCCGAACCTGAAGAAAGTTCTCCCAGTTCACCAACACACCAACAAGTTAAACACGCGGGGGAGGCGGATTCTCGACCACTGCTACACTCCCTTCCGGGATGGATACAAAGCCTCCTCCTCCGCCCACGTTTGCACAAATCGGACCACCGCTTCCATCCAACTACTTCCCCGCCACAGGCAGAAGCTGAAGCAGCAACCAATCGCTGTGAAGGAAGCGCATTACAGCTGGTCGACCAATCGGAGTCTATGCTACAGGACTGTTTTTGAACGTGTTGACTGGGATGTGTTCAGGTCGCGTCGGACAACCAACGCCAGTGAGTACGCGTCCTCAGTCACCGGGTTCATCAAGAAATGCATAGATGATCGTTGGTTCCTACCAAGGTCGGGTTCGATTATCCCAACCAGAAACCGTGGATACGTATGGCGATGTTCGCTGCACTCGCTTACCGCGTAACACATGCTTTTGACTCCGGGAATATGGCGCAATACAAAAGAGCCCGCCACGACCTCCGTAAGACCATGTCGAAACTCTGCCAAGCGGGAGTTCCAGGAACACAGGTGGAGGAAAAGCTCAAGAGCCATGACGTGAGAGGTGTGTGGAAGGGGCTACAGACAATCACGGACTTCAGATAGAGAACCAGCGGTGAAGAGAACTCCTCTACCTCCCTCCCAGCGGCGCAGCTAAAATACATTTCTTTGCTCGGTTCGACGAGCAACCAGCCCGCCGAGAGAGCAGCGCCAGCCTGAGGAGACTCCAGCCCTGCTGACTGGCTTCAGAGGCTCAGAGGCACGTGCGCCAAGAGCTCTTCAAGCTGGTGGACATCCGGAAGGCGGGTGCAGGTCCCGACCTCACATCCCGGGCAAGCTCTCAGGCATGTGCAGACCAGTTGGCAGAGTCTCAGAACATCTTTCTTCAACTTCTCCCTGTCCCAGGCTGTTGTTCCTGAGAGCTTCGATGTCCCAACACCATTGCTCTGTCCCCAAACACCCCAAGGTAACCTGCTCTGAATGACTGGAGACCCGTAGCCCTCACCTCGATTGTCAGGCAACATGCTTCGAGGAGGTTGGTCAAGGACTTCATTTTGTTCCATGTTGCCTGCCACGCTGGACCAGCATGGGCGAATTTGCATATAAATCAAAACAGATCCAATCCGACGACGAATTGCCATGGCACTTCACAATCGCCTTCCTCCCACCTGGAGTGGGAGGAACTGTTGTGTGCGAATAATGCTGGTTGTGGACTACAGCTCAGCGTTCAACACTATTATTGTTCCACGCCAAGCTCCCACACCAAGCTCAGAGGTCTAGGCTCGGTGCACTCTACCATGTGCAGCTGGATACCTGGACTTCCTGTCGGGGCGCCGCCAGATGGTGAGGATGGGCAGGACCACCTCAAACCGCTGACCCTCCTTGCAGGGAGCCCTCAGGGAGCCATGACCTCAACACGGAGCCCCTCAGGGATGATGCAGTGTTGAGCCCTTCCTCTACTCCCTGTACACCCATCGACGCACGGCCATGCACAGCTCCAACGCCATCATCCAAGTTTGCTGGCGGCACAACAGTGTTGGGGCTGATCCACCCGTGACGGCGAGACAGCCTACAGGGAGGGAGGTTCAGATCACTGTTTTGACAGTGGTGCCAGGAGAACAGCCTAGTCCTCAACGTCAAGAAGACCAAGGAGGCTTGATCGTGTGGACTGCAGGAAAGCGGAGAGGAGAGCACACACCCCCCATCTCCATAGACGGAGTTGCAGTAGAGAGGTCAGCAGCTTCAAGTTCCTCATGTGCATCTCCGAGGACCTCACATGGACCACTTATCACCACTCATCGTGGTGAAAAGGGCCCAACAAGCGCCTTGTAGTATTTCCTTAGGCGACTGAGGAAATTCAACATGGCCCCCGCATCCTCAGAACATTCTACACCAGTACCATCGAGAGTGTTCCAGACAGGTTGCATCACCGCCTGGTCACGGGAGACTGCACCGCCCTGGAGCGTGAGGGCACTACAGAGGGTAGTGTTCTGCACAGTAATCTGGAGGTGAGCCTCTCCATCTCGACATATATACCTGTGCCAGGCGTGGCTAGGCCAAAACGGATGACAGAAAGACAATAACCACCTGCCACAAACAGCCAATTTTCTACTGTCAGGCAGGCATATACTGCAAAGGTCAAAAAAGGCACAAACAGACTGAGGACAGCTTCTTCAGTCAGGCCATATCAGGCTGCTGGAACAAGGACTGAGAGACTATTAACATTATACACCAGAACATACAGCCCTGTAGAATATCATGGCCATGGTATATTTTATTACATTGTTTTATATATATATATATATTGTATATATATATTAAAGTATATACATATATATATATTGTCTCAAAAAATCTCATATCTTATTACATTGTTTTATATATATATATATTGTCATGATGTACATTCTATTACATTGTTTTATATATATATATATTGTTAATACTTTCTTGTGTGTGATATTGTATAGTTTATTCTCATTCTTATTCTTTTTAGTTCACTGCTGTCGGGTGTTTTGCACATAAGAATTTCTACAAAACCATTATACTTGCATAAAGGATGTGACAATAAAAACAAAACTTGAAACTTGAAACTTGAAACCATGTGGTCTCTGGGGACTAGAGCCTTCATAAAGGAGTCCCATGTGGTCTCTGGGGAATAGAGCCTTCATAAAGAGTCCCATGTGGTCTCTGGGGACTAGAGCCTTCATAAAGGAGTCCCATGTGGTCTCTGGGGACTAGAGCCTTCATAAAGGAGTCCCATGTGGTCTCTGGGGACTAGAGCCTTCATAAAGGAGTCCCATGTGGTCTCTGAGGACTAGAGCCTTCATAAAGGAGTCCCATGTGGTCTCTGGGGGACTAGAGCCTTCATAAAGGAGTCCCATGTGGTCTCTGGGGACTAGAGCCTTCATAAAGGAGTCCCATGTGGTCTCTGAGGACTAGAGCCTTCATAAAGGAGTCCCATGTGGTCTCTGGGGACTAGAGCCTTCATAAAGGAGTCCCATGTGGTCTCTGGGGGACTAGAGCCTTCATAAAGGAGTCCCATGTGGTCTCTGAGGACTAGAGCCTTCATAAAGGAGTCCCATGTGGTCTCTGGGGGACTAGAGCCTTCATAAAGGAGTCCCATGTGGTCTCTGGGGACTAGAGTCTTCATAAAGGAGTCCCATGTGGTCTCTGGGGACTAGAGCCGTCATAAAGGAGTCCCATGTGGTCTCTGGGGACTAGAGCCTTCATAAAGGAGTCCCATGTGGTCTCTGGGGACTAGAGCCTTCATAAAGGAGTCCCATGTGGTCTCTGGGGACTAGAGCCTTCATAAAGGAGTCCCATGTGGTCTCTGGGGACTAGAGCCTTCTGGGGACTAGAGCCTTCATAAAGGAGTCCCATGTGGTCTGTGTGGGAATAGAGCCTTCATAAAGGAGTCCCATGTGGTCTCTGGGGAACTAGAGCCTTCATAAAGGAGTCCCATGTGGTCTCTGGGGACTAGAGCCTTCATAAAGGAGTCCCATGTGGTCTCTGAGGACTAGAGCCTTCATAAAGGAGTCCCATGTGGTCTCTGGGGACTAGAGCCTTCATAAAGGAGTCCCATGTGGTCTCTGAGGACTAGAGCCTTCATAAAGGAGTCCCATGTGGTCTCTGGGGGACTAGAGCCTTCATAAAGGAGTCCCATGTGGTCTCTGGGGACTAGAGCCTTCATAAAGGAGTCCCATGTGGTCTCTGAGGACTAGAGCCTTCATAAAGGAGTCCCATGTGGTCTCTGAGGACTAGAGCCTTCATAAAGGAGTCCCATGTGGTCTCTGGGGACTAGAGCCGTCATAAGGAGTCCCATGTGGTCTCTGGGGACTGGAGCCTTCATAAAGGAGTCCCATGTGGTCTCTGAGGACTAGAGCCTTCATAAAGGAGTCCCATGTGGTCTCTGGGGACTAGAGCCGTCATAAAGGAGTCCCATGTGGTCTCTGGGGACTAGAGCCTTCATAAAGGAGTCCCATGTGGTCTCTGAGGACTAGAGCCTTCATAAAGGAGTCCCATGTGGTCTCTGAGGACTAGAGCCTTCATAAAGGAGTCCCATGTGGTCTCTGGGGACTAGAGCCGTCATAAAGGAGTCCCATGTGGTCTCTGGGGGAATAGAGCCTTCATAAAGGAGTCCCATGTGGTCTCTGGGGACTAGAGCCTTCATAAAGAGGTCCCATGTGGTCTCTGGGACTAGAGCCGTCATAAAGGAGTCCCATGTGGTCTCTGGGGACTAGAGCCTTCATAAAGGAGTCCCATGTGGTCTCTGGGGACTAGAGCCTTCATAAAGGAGTCCCATGTGGTCTCTGGGGACTAGAGCCGTCATAAAGGAGTCCCATGTGGTCTCTGGGGACTAGAGCCTTCATAAAGGAGTCCCATGTGGTCTCTGGGGACTAGAGCCGTCATAAAGGAGTCCCATGTGGTCTCTGGGGACTAGAGCCTTCATAAAGGAGTCCCATGTGGTCTCTGGGGACTAGAGCCTTCATAAAGGAGTCCCATGTGGTCTCTGGGGACTAGAGCCTTCATAAAGGAGTCCCATGTGGTCTCTGAGGGACTAGAGCCTTCATAAAGGAGTCCCATGTGGTCTCTGAGGGACTAGAGCCTTCAGAAAGGAGTCCCATGTGGTCTCTGGTGGACTAGAGCCTTCATAAAGGAGTCCCATGTGGTCTCTGGGGACTAGAGCCTTCATAAAGGAGTCCCATGTGGTCTCTGGGGGACTAGAGCCTTCATAAAGGAGTCCCATGTGGTCTCTGAGGGACTAGAGCCTTCATAAAGGAGTCCCATGTGGTCTCTGAGGGACTAGAGCCTTCATGAAGGAGTCCCATGTGGTCTCTGGGGACTAGAGCCTTCATAAAGGAGTCCCATGTGGTCTCTGGGGACTAGAGCCTTCATAAAGGAGTCCCATGTGGTCTCTGGGGACTAGAGCCTTCATAAGGAGTCCCATGTGGTCTCTGGTGGACTAGAGCCTTCATAAAGGAGTCCCATGTGGTCTCTGGGACTAGGAGCCTTCATAAAGGAGTCCCATGTGTGGTCTCTGGGGACTAGAGCCTTCATGAAGGAGTCCCATGTGGACTCGGGGGACTAGAGCCTTCATAAAGGAGTCCCATGTGGTCTCTGAGACTAGAGCCTTCATAAAGGAGTCCCATGTGGTCTCTGGGGACTAGAGCCTTCATAAGGAGTCCCATGTGGTCTCTGGGGACTAGAGCCTTCATAAGGAGTCCCATGTGGTCTCTGGGGACTAGAGCCTTCATAAAGAGTCCCATGTGGTCTCTGGTGGACTAGAGCCTTCATAAAGAGGTCCCATGTGGTCTCTGGGGACTAGAGCCTTCATAAAGGAGTCCCATGTGGTCTCTGAGGGACTGAGCCTTCATAAAGGTCCCATGTGGTCTCTGGGGACTAGAGCCTTCATAAAGGAGTCGCATGTGGTCTCTGGGGACTAGAGCCTTCATAAAGGAGTCCCATGTGGTCTCTGGGGACTAGAGCCTTCATAAAGGAGTCCCATGTGGTCTCTGGGGACTAGAGCCTTCATAAAGGTGTCCCATGTGGTCTCTGGGGACTAGAGCCTTCATAAAGGAGTCCCATGTGGTCTCTGGTGGACTAGAGCCTTCATAAAGGAGTCCCATGTGGTCTCTGGGGACTAGAGCCTTCATAAAGGAGTCCCATGTGGTCTCTGGGGGACTAGAGCCTTCATAAAGGAGTCCCATGTGGTCTCTGGGGGACTAGAGCCTTCATAAAGGAGTCCCATGTGGTCTCTGGGGACTAGAGCCTTCATAAAGGAGTCCCATGTGGTCTCTGGTGGACTAGAGCCTTCATAAAGGAGTCCCATGTGGTCTCTGGGGGACTAGAGCCTTCATAAAGGAGTCCCATGTGGTCTCTGGGGACTAGAGCCTTAATAAAGGAGTCCCATGTGGTCTCTGGGGACTAGAGCCTTCATAAAGGAGTCCCATGTGGTCTCTGGTGGACTAGAGCCTTCATAAAGGAGTCCCATGTGGTCTCTGGGGACTAGAGCCTTCATAAAGGAGTCCCATGTGGTCTCTGGGGACTAGAGCCTTCATAAAGGAGTCCCATGTGGTCTCTGGGGACTAGAGCCTTCATAAAGGAGTCCCATGTGGTCTCTGGGGACTAGAGCCTTCATAAAGGAGTCCCATGTGGTCTCTGGGGGACTAGAGCCTTCATAAAGGAGTCCCATGTGGTCTCTGGGGACTAGAGCCTTCATAAAGGAGTCCCATGTGGTCTCTGGGGACTAGAGCCTTCATAAAGGAGTCCCATGTGGTCTCTGGGGACTAGAGCCTTCATAAAGGAGTCCCATGTGGTCTCTGAGGACTAGAGCCTTCATAAAGGAGTCCCATGTGGTCTCTGGGGACTAGAGCCTTCATAAAGGAGTCCCATGTGGTCTCTGGGGACTAGAGCCTTAATAAAGGAGTCCCATGTGGTCTCTGGGGTCTCTGATGAAGAGTCTTCTTTTGTCACGAAGAGAAAGAAGACGTTGAGGAACGATGATGAAGATGATGAAGATGAAATATCTGTCGGCTCAAATACAGCAAAACTACGTGGACCGGTACTTTGGGTGTCAGATGTGATCCGCTCTTTGTCAAGAGAGGAAATAAACACAAAGAGCCCACTGACAAGTGATGAAGAGGAAGAAGAAGAATAAGGAAAACATTGCTCTTCCTCCTCCTCTTCCTCCTCCTCCTCGGTCTACGTGGGAGACGGTAGTTTTATTCTATCCTGTCTTAAACAGAGACTGATGAATTAATTATTGGTGCATGAAATGCTCTCATCACACTCACACGCACACACACACACACACACACACACACACACTCACACACACACACACACTAGGGTAAATCAGTGGCGGTGCGTCCGCATAGGAGAGAGTGACTGAAGAGGAGATATCTTCATCTATAAACACACAGAGAGGAGAGAGAAAAGGAAAGGGAGAGACAGAGAGAGAGAGAGAGAGAGAGAGGGGAAGAGAGAGAGAGAGAGAGAGAGAGAGAGAGAGGAGAGAGAAAGAGAAAAGAGAGAGAAAGAGAGAGAGAGAGAGAGAGAGAAAAGAGACAGAGAGAGAGAGAGAGAGGGAGAGAGAGAGGAAGAGAGACAGAGAGTTAATTAGATTGCTGTGTCCAGACGTCGTCGAGGTAGCTCCGTGAGATTGTGCGCCTTAGTTTTTGTGTTTATTTTTATTTTCTTTGCCACAAACATCGGCACTAACAGCATACAACGAGCACACTTTGGACATAAACTTTGCGCAAAAACAAGGGTTCTGTCCACTTTTTCCATCGATCCAGCGTGGCCGCCGAGATCGACGAGCGAACCACAACAACAACAGTGGAGCCGCTACTACGGGAGACACGAAAACATCGAGGGAAACGAGCGGAATTGAACAGACTGAGTTCGCCCACCGTCACCTCTGCCCAGCATCCTTCTTGCTAACGCCCAGTCTCTGAAAATAAGCTGGATGATGTTAGGGCAAGGATCAGATTCCAACGGGACATGAGGGACTGTAACATCTTTGTCTGACGGAAACATGGCTGACCTCACAGAAAGGGATCGAGTCAGACAGGTTCGTATTGTCACCTGGTTTGCCCCTAAGCCCTGGAATGCGAACCAGAGGGAACGTTATAACGTGTTTTTATTTGAGCGCTCTGACCGCCGACTGTGTCTCTGCTCATGCTCCCCTTCCTCCTGTCCAGCTCCTTTATGGGGACAGAGCCTCGCAGATACACAACCCCAGATTGTCATCAGCTGGTCTGATGACAATCAGACCAGCTGATGACAATCAGACACTGCTCTGAACCACACCCCTCCACCCACTCTGCAGCCGAGTAACACCCCGCCGCCACATACCTCCACCGCCCGACTTAGGCCGGGCAACATCCGCCTATCCACTCCCTCCCCCATGAGAGCGGGAGAGGAAGTCGGCCACGACCATCTGTGCCCCCGCCTATGGATCACTTTGAAATTAAAGGAAAGCCAGATACCACCGAGTGATTCGGGCGTATCTTTCATGGAGCCATTGAGCGGGCGTGGTCCCACCAGAGGGTGAATGAGTCCCAGGAGGTAGTAGCGCAGGGAGTCGACCCACCGGATGGCGAGGCACCTTCTCCACCGTGCTGTACCTGCCTCCTCTCCGACAGTTTGCGGCTGATGTACAGCACGGGCGGTCAAACCTCTACCTGCTGGGACAAACGGCCCCAGCCCTCTGTTCGACGATCAGTCTGCAGAGTAAAAGGGAGAGAGAAGTTAGGTGTGGAGGAGTGGTTCCCACAGAGAGCTTGCTTTACCTCCTCAAACACCAACTGGCACCGCCCGCCCACTGGACCGGATCTGAGGCACCTTTCCGGTCAGGTCAGTCATGGGCTGGTCAGCCCAAAGTTCGGGATGAACCGCCTGTAATAGCCCGCCAGCCCCAAAACTGCCTCTTTTTTAGTCTTGGGCCGGGCAGGCTGCGGCGGCGGTCTTGTCCACCTGAGGCGCACCTGCCCGCGCCCAAGTGGCACCCTCAGACACCGCACCTCCCTCCGTCTAACCGCACACTTCCCCGGCGGGTCAGTAGTCTCGCCTGCCTCAGGGACCTTAGCACTGTCACTGGGCGGCACATGCCCGCCCAGGTGGTGCTGCAAGATCACATCATCCAGGTAGGGCGGTACATGCAGCGCATGGACGCATGTTCCGTCCATGAGTATGCTGAAAGGTGGCTGGGGCCCCAACAACCCAAAGGGAAGCGGTGAATTGGCATAACCCAAACGAGTGAGAAGGCCGCGCTTTTTTCCTTAGACTCATGACAGAGGAATCTGCCAGTAGCCCCTTGTTAAATCCAGGTTGCAAAAGAAACACGAGCCCAGTCGTCCAGGGAGCTCGCCGACCCGCATTGCAAGCATCAACCGCTGACACTGCTCACCCTGCTAGTCCACGAGAATCGTAGACGACCATCCTTCAGACCACAAGAACAATGGGACTACACCAGGCACTGTGCCAATTTCTTTCATTACCCCCATCTCCAGCATTGCAGCCACCTGCTGAACCACCTTTCTCTTGTGTTCAGGTAACCTGTAGGGGTCGTGAATCATGACTGTCACGCCCGGAGGAGTCTCCCAATCTGTGCTCTATGAGGTTTGTGCTGCCCTGGAAGGAGAGAGAATACTTAGCAAACTGTTTTCTGCAACCGGCACGTCTGTTTTCTGGGTCCTGAGAGATTGGGTTCAAAGGAGCGAGGCCGGATTGGTGGATTTGGGACCCCAGGCCCCTGTTCTCCTCAGATACCACCGAGGACACTAGAGAAACAGACCTCGCCTCCCTCCATGCCTTTAGGAGTTGAGGTGGTAACCTGTAGCTCCACCCTAACAGAACGCACTCACCTCAGTAGTCGACATCCCCACTCGCTGCAGACCACAAAGGGCCCTTGCCACTTGGCTAGGAGTTTAGAGCTGAAGAAGAAGCAATACAAGTACCTTCTCCCGGTGTGAATGTCTCAGCCAGCACCTCTGTTGTACAGCCGCTGCTGACGCCTCCTGGGCCTGGAGCAAATTCTCACGTGACAGCTGACCAAGTGGAGCTTACCGCAGGTCCAGGACGGTTGGATCTTGCTTACTGGTACTGCCCTCCTCCTCCCAGTTTTCCTTAATGAGGCTCGAGCACTGCGAGTCCTGCCAAACAACAGTTCAAAGGAGAAAATCCTGCGGAGGCCCAACCTCCTCTGCATTGCAAACAACAACAGAGTCTGTTATCCCACCACGTTTCATCACATTATTAAATTTATTTGATCATAGGACTTCAAAGTCTTATTCAGACGCTCCACCAGACCGGCCGGCCTGTGGGTACACACTGGTCTGAATAGACTTGATGCCCAGTAACCCTGCAGTCTTCTCAGTGTTCTTGACATGAACTGGGTGCCTGGTCAGTCAGAATCTCTTCGGATTCGACTGGGAGATGACCTGAATATCATGCAACACTTTAAGAAATGTTGCTAGCGGCACCGCCCGGTATCGTGTTACAGAACTACTAAGACCAACACAGTTTAATATCCGCAGTACTCCGTGTGAAATGGGTCTGATGAGGTCCATAGCGATTCGCTCAAATGGAACCTCCATTAATGGCAGACAAGGTGCCTCGGAATGGCCGGAGGGTTTACCACTGACACTCGGCAGGACGACACCAACGGCGACATCCGCCCGGATGCCCGCCAAAAATCGGGCCATTATCCGTCCAGAGTTTTATCATACCCCATGTGACCAGCCATCGGTTATAGTGAGCCTGGAAAACCATTTCCGGCGGCTCTTCGCACCAGCAACTGGGTGCTTTCCTGCCCTGTGAATGTCACGGCTCACTCTGTACAGTCTGTCCCTGATCAATGAAGTGCGGATATGTCTGCGCGGCCAGGGCGCACCAGCTGACCATCAATGTATCACTTGGTCAAAGGCTGAGCGAGTATCGTCCCGAGACTGCTCGAGTGGAAAATCTTCCATGGAGTGAAACTCGGGAGCCGGAGGAGTCGCCATAGGAGGCTCCACCGGTTCCCCTCCCGCCTGCAGTGTCGGACGACCGTCACCGCTGAGCACGGCGCACACACCGCATGACCCTGTCTGCCGTGAACGACCCCGCAGTCTTCCCCATTAACTTATCAAAGCCCGCCAATCGGTTCCCAAGATTAAGTGCGGCGGAGCTAACCGCAACCTTCACGTTATGCTTTTACCCCATGTCTAATTTCCACTGACACTATGGGATACTCGTGAATGTCCCCATGCACACCTTATCTTCACCCACAATGCCTCCACCAATGCCCTGGTCGAACCAGGCTCTGGATCATAGACTGTACAGCCGAATCCACCATTGCCTGATGTATACCCCTGATTCTTACCGCACACGGTATGTCGCCTCGGACCTGGGAGTGTTGAGAGCCGGCAACCCGGATCACCTGGCCCACCTCCATCCGGACACCCCGCCGGATGTGTCCGGCTGCCTGCACCTCCAACACCCTGCCCTGGCGTTTGAGGGACTACCTGTGTGGGGAAGGTGCCGGTTTTACTGGGGCCGGTATCGCCAGGGTCTGCATCGGCCTGGCCGAGCCAGCGCTGTCTGCCTGGCCGGGTGCACCGCCAGGTGGTCCAGCGTGACGGCGGCCTCCAGCGATGTTCGGTGGCAGCAGACCCATGTCGACGCTCCGCAACCTCCAACAAACTGCTCCAGGATCGCCTGCTCTGCCACCGCCGCCTTCTGCTTCCGCCACCTGTCCGGCCCCTCAGCCGCTACCGTATGCACGTGGCGGTCATCGCCCCATGCTGCATGGAAGCCGGTGATCTCAGGAGTCAGCCCAGCCGATCAATCACCGCCCGCACGTCCGTAACTGTGGCGTGAAGCTGGGAAGGCCCAGGCCGCAGTCTGCGCCTCGTGAGCAGGGGCAGGAGGCGCACCGCCCACTCCCCGCTGGCCAGCCGCATGTCTCCGCCACCGCCTCGAACGCCTCCAAAATGACTGCCGCCATTTTCTTCAGCTCCACCCGCCCAGGGGAAGGATAGTGTAGGCCATGCCTGGGCGGCGAGCAGTTCCAGGGCCCGAGTCTGCTCCTCTGCCTGGCCCAGGAGCCCACAGTATCTGCCGGCCTGCTCCTGGTCCTTCATCACTGCCATCTGACACAGCATCTGCCCCAGCAACATCACATGCTGGGTTGGCAGATCTTTTTGTTCGACGCCCATTTGAGGCGAGAAAAGGGGTCCCACTTTGGCTCCAGTGTGACAGGTTCGGCCACCGGTAGGTTTGCCCCTAAGCCCCAAGGAATGCGCAACCAGAGGGAACGTTGGTAACGTGTTTTATTTGAGCGCCTGACCGCCGACTGTGTCTCTGCTCATGGCTCCTCTTCTCCTGTCCAGCTCCTTTATGGGACAGAGCCTCGCAGATACACAACCCCAGATTGTCATCAGCTGGTCTGATGACAATCAGACCAGCTGATGACAATCAGACTGCCCTGAACCATCCACCCACTCTGCAGCCGAGCTTAAACAGCTGCCATCGATCATATGCCCAGCGAGTCCTTCTCTGTTTCGTGCAGACAGAGCGGAAAGTCTGGTAAATCTAAGGTGGAGGTTTGCTACTTGACTAACAACAAGTGAATGCGGCCCAAGGACATTAAGACTCTTTCTAGATTTCTGCTGCGCCCGAACCTGGAACATCTGGCGAGTCATACCGTCCATTCTACCTTCGGAGTTCAGCTGGGTCATCACCACAACCCGTCTACATACCACCACAAGCGGTTCGACATCCAGCACTTTCTCCGGACCTACATGATGTGTTGTAAGCATCAGAACAAAGTATCCCACGCGCTGGTGGTGGTGGCTGGAGACTTTAATAGGAGCAAACTTAAAAAGTCATGCCGAACTTTCACCAGCAGCATTACGCGGGTATACCAGAGGAAAAGAACGTTGGACCACTGCCATACGCCATTCGGTGAAAGTTACAAGGCTGTCTCTCTCGCTCGCGTTAAACCGTCAGACCATGTCAGCCATTTTTCGCTTCCGAGTAATGGCTGAAAAAGATCGCTAAGGAAGCGGTAGTGACGAGGAACAAAGCGGTGGTCTGACCAATCAGAGGCTGAGCTACAGACGCCCGCGCGTGTCGCCGATCTGGGACATGATCCATCCAGTTCCAGTGGACGCCAGCTGGCGTTCGGCGAAGTAGCAAGAGCCTCATTAGCAACGCTAGTGAACACCATCGCCTCCCACGGTAGAAGTTAAGGGTCTTTCCTAACCAAAAGCCGCGGGTTGATAGATCACATCCGTGAAGCTGTGAACATGCATACTGCCGCTCGATAACCCCGCTCTTGTATCCGCAAACATGGACCAGTACAAGGCAGCTGTCTAAGTGGACTGAGGAGGCAGTGAAGGAAGCCAAGAGGAGGTGCCTGAGACAGAGTGAAATCACAGATGGAGCAGCCACGACACCAGGCGCCCCTCATGGCAGCTACGGACTATCACAGACTACCAGAAGTAGACCAAGGCGCATGGTGAGTGCTTACTATCCCTAGCTTGGACGCACCTGAACTCACTTATGCACGTTTGATATTAGCAACAACAGCGCTAGTTCGCACGGCCAATAAACAACACCCGTTAAGCGTAGCCGAGGTGAGTTCTACACGCTGGGGATGAACACACTTCTGGTGACCAGCACAGTGTGAGGAGGGCTCTGTTGAGGGCGAACACCAGAGCTACAGGTCCAGATAAGGCATAGTCTAAGCGAGTATCGAAGACCTGTAAGCTAACCAGCTAGCTCCAGTGTTCACCACAATATTCAACCTCTCTCCCTGGCTGGAGTCCGTGCAACCGCCTAGCTTCAAGAGATCCAATTATTGTCCTTGTGCTCAAGAATGCTTCTCCAGCATATGAATGACTACCGACCGGTAGCTCTCACCTCGGTGGTCATGAAACTGCTTTGAGAGGTTGATAAAGCGACCACATCTGCGCCTTTCCTCCTTCCCTCTCCATGCGGACCGCTGCAGCTTGTTTATCGCCAAACAGATCCACGGACGATGCTGTCTCCAAATTGCTACTACACTCTCTGTCTGGACTGGCCAGAGGGGCTATGTGGACTGCTGTTCATTGATTATAGTTCAGCTTTCAACACCAGTCCCCTCCAGACTGGCCAGCAAACTGATTGAGCTGGGACTGAACACCCCCTGTGTGCTTGGATCCTGGACTTCCTGACCGCCAGGCCACAGGTGGTCGGGGTGAGCAGACACACCTCAAACCCCTCACACCCTGAACACAGGATCCCCAGGGTTCGTCCTCAGCCCCCTACTCCTGTACACACATGACTGTGTGTGGGTTCAGCTCAACACCATCATCAAGTTTCGCGATGACCCCATTGGTGGTGGGCCTGATCTCCGACATGACGAGAAGGCCTACCTGGAGGAAGTGCTGATCTGTACTCTGGTGCGGGACAACAGCTACATCATGAATGTCACAAACTAAGGGCGGTGTGGACTTTGGGGTACAACAACAGGGCATTTTCTGCTAGGGATTACCCAGGGACTACTGTGGAGGGTGGTGAGTGCAAATACCTGGGAGTCCCACATCACGAGGATCTGACATGGTCCTTGAGCAGACACTCTGGTGAAGGCAAAACAGCGCTCTACCTCAGGCAGCTGGGGAAGTTGAGATTTCCAGAAGTTCTTTGATCCTTCTACTCTGGAGCTGAGGCGTCTGACAGGAAGCATCACAGCCTGGTTTGGCGCTGCTCCGCTCAGGACAGGAGAACTCTGCAGAGGTAGTGCGTTCATTCGAACGCACTATTGTTCACTCCCACCACGGGACTTGTACACCAGGGGTGCAGAACCAAGGCGGCAGGATCATGAAGTCCTCACCACCCCAACAACAGACTGTTTTCAGCTGCTGCGGTCAGGCAGGCGCCTCCGTGATCACGCTGCAGAACAGAGACGGTGAGTTTCTTTCCTCAGGCCATGGGTGTGAACTCCGACCTCACCAGGTTATAGACCACTGACTTTACCTCTTAGGCACACACACACACACTTATGAAATATTGTGTTGTTTTATTGTAAATAGTGTACTTGTTGCCCTTGCACATTCCTGCTGAGCATTGCCACTTTCACTAACACCCTGTGTGTGACAAATAAAGCTATCTTGATCTTGATCACAGTCTTGATATAAACTGTACTTTCTCTGGTGTTTGTCCTCAGCTTCTCCATCGTTTACCTGCTCGACCGATTGCTACAATGGGGAAAAGAAAAGGATCGAGGCTAAAGTTTGTTTATACGAAAATAAAGAAGCTAGCTAAGAAACATAATTGACCATTCTGAAAGCGAAAACATAAAAACAGAATGTGATTTGGCGATCATTAAGTAATGGTGACCAATCAGATGTAAGAGTCTTGAGTCGAGACCCCTAACATAAATATACCAACAATGACGTTGATGAATGATAACCCTTTAGTAATTGTTCTCCTCTGTTTATCTAATTCACCTTCATATTTGGATGGATTAGTATTGACTGTCAGTTTTTGTATGCATCAATGCTCACTGGAAAAAAATCTGCTTTTGGGACTCAATGTCTTCATATGCTCCATTTGCCCAACGTTCAAACACCAAATGCCAGCTGGAGCGCAAATTGCTCACACCAACTCTTGTAGTTCTCTCATGCTTTTCGGCTTTGCTTTGATAAATGGCGATAGAATCTGCAGTTTCTGCTCCTCAGCTCCAGTCATTGCCCATCTAATAACTCTTTCCATGTTTAAAACACGTCACATGGGGGCGGCAGGGTAAATGAATGTCACAGTGCATTTATCTCTTCTTGCCCCGATCAACCCATCTATACAGGACCATTATTTAACTTAGAAGGTCAAATCCTCCCTGCTTAGTAAACAGGCATGAATTAAGTTAATAGTAGATCATCATTAAAGCAGCTATTGGCTGCTTTTGCAGCTCTTAGTGCCATCTGCATTATTTTATGGTGTACACCGCGTGAATAATTTAATGACGGATGTGCCTGGCGTCACGACTCCCTCTGCACAGGAGGGGTTGAAGGCAGGAGGAGCATGGGAGGCTGGACTGCTGGGTCGCGCAGCATGCTATGAGGGGTAATGAGCCTTGAGATCTTCCCTCATTCCCTCTGCGGTCTGTGTCTCATTTTAGATTTGGTTCCATCCGCATGTGGTAAATCTTTAGATTTCTTTCTTCATTACTTGTCAGTTTAAATTAATAACAAAATTCTTTCTCCATTGTTTGTGATAATTGTTTAACGTTTAACTGACTATTGCAAAATCATTGTGATTGTGGTTATGATATTATGGCGCTTGTCGTGATGGCTGCTGTGTTAGGCTCCCGGATTTTGTAGTAGTTTTTGTTATTTATTCTTCTTATTGCGACTATTTTTTGCAGCGTTAGCAGCCAGTTAACGTCACGACAGATGCACACTTCTGGGTGGGATCGGCGGTTGCTGCGCCTGCAGGATTTTCAACTCTTACTCGGACGTCCGCCAGGAACAGTGGCGGAACTATCTCCGTCCATTTTGGCGCAATCTCATAAGCGTCGCCCGGCGGAGGAAGCGAGCTGGCGTGCTGGTTAGGCTGGGGCGTCGAGCCAATCGACCCCACTACCCACCATTTTGCTGGCAAATGTACGGTCTTTGGACAATAAGCTATGCGAGCTACAGGCTGTATTCAATTCCACCGGAAACTAAGGACAACTGCATCATCGCCTACGGAGACATGGATGTCGGAGGAGGTTACCGACTCAGCCATCGAACGGCGGGATTTTCAATCCACAGCGGACAGAACAAAGACTCTCTCTGGTAAAGATCGTGGAGGGTATGTCTCATGATAAACAGATCTTGGTGCAACCAAAGTCATGTACATACTCTCAAGTCGTTCTGTTCCCCGGACCTGGGTACCTAATGCTCATGTCGACCATTCTGGCTACCGGAGGTTTACAGCAGTCACCGTAACTGCTGTGTACATTCGCCTCAAGCTAACACGGACATAGCGCTGAAGGAACTCTACAGGCGATCAGCGAGCAGGGTCGGCACCCGAGGCTGCTTTCATTGTGGGGACTTCAACAGCGAACCTGAAGAAAGTTCTCCAGTTCTACCAACATAAAAAGCAACACGAGGGGCGGATTCTCGACCACTGCTACACTCCCTTCGGGATGGATACAAAGCCCTCCGCCCACCGTTCGGCAAATCGGACCGCTCCATCCAACTACTCCCGCCTACAGGCAGAAGCAGCAGCAACCAATCGCTGTGAAGGAAGTGCAACGCTGGTGGACCAATCAGTCTATGCTACAGGACTGTTTTGAGCGTACTGACTGGGATATGTTCAGGTCGGCGTCCGGACAACAACGTCAGTGGTCGCGTCCTCAGTCGCCGGGTTCATCAAGAAATGCATAGATGACGTTGTTCCTACAAAGTCGGTTGGTTATCCCAACCAGAAACCGTGGATAAATGGCGATGTTAGCGCTGCACTCATACGCGTAACACGCCTTTGACTCAGAATATGGCGGAATACAAAGAGCCGCTTCGACCTCCGTAAGACCATCGGCTCTGCCATAGCGGGAGTTCGAGAACAAGGTGGAGGAAAAGCTCAAGAGCCATAGCGTGAGAGGTGTGTGGAAGGGCTACAGACAATCACGGACTTCAGAGGGAAAACCAGCGGTGAAGAACTCCTCTACCTCCCTCCCAGGCGAGCTCAATACATTCTTTGCTCGGTTCGTGAGCGGCAGCCCGAGAAGCAAGCGCCGCCCGAGGAGACCAGCCTGCTGATCATCTCAGGAGGCTGGCGATGCGCCAAAGCCTTCAGCGGGTGGACATCCGGGCGGCAGGTCCGACCACATCCCGGGCGCGCCTCAGAGCATGTGCAGACCAGTTGGCGGGAGTCTTCGCAGACATCTTCAACCTCTCCTGTCCCAGGCTGTTGTTCCTGAGAGCTTCAAGATGTCACCATTGTGCCTGTCCCCAAACACCCCAAGGTAACCTGCCTGAATGACTGGAGACCCGTAGCCCTCACCTCGATTGTCAGTAAATGCTTGAGGTTGGTCAGGGACTTCATTTGTTCCATGTTGCCTGCCACGCTGGACCCATGGCGGTTTGCATATCGTCAAAACAGATCCACCGACGCGCGGTGCCATGGCACTTCCACCGCCTTTCCCACCTGGAGGAGGAACTGTTGTGTGCGAATGCTGGTTGTGGACTACAGCTCAGCGTTCAACACTATTGTTCCGCCAAGCTCGACACCAAGCTCAGAGGTCTGGGCCTGCACTCTACCATGTGCAGCTGGATACTGGACTTCCTGTCGGGGCCGCCGCCAGGTGGTGAGGATGGGCAGTACCACCTCAGAGCCGCTGACCCTCAACGGGAGCCCCTCAGGGATGCGTGTTGAGCCCTCCCTCTACTCCCTGTACACCCCACGACTGCGGCCATGCACAGCTCCAACGTCATCATCAAGTTTGCTGGCGACACAACAGTGTTGGGGCTGATCACCGGCGACGACGAGACAGCCTACAGGGAGGAGGTTGGATCACTGGTACAGTGGTGCCAGGAGAACAGCCTCGTCCTCAGCGTCAAGAAGACCAAGGAGCTGATCGTGGACTACAGGGCGGAGAGGAGGCACACCCATCTCCATAGGCGGGTTGCAGTAGAGAGGTCAGCAGCTTCAAGTTCCTCGGCGTGCACATCTCCGAGGACCTCACATGGACCACGCACACCACTCACGTGGTGAAAAGAACTCGCGCCTGTATTTCCTTAGGCGACTGAGGAAATTCAACATGGCCCCCGCATCCTCAGAACATTCTACACCAGTACCATCGAGTGTTCTGACAGGTTTGCATCACCGTCTAATGCGGGAACTGCACCGCCCTGGGCGTAGGGCACTACAGAGGTGGTGCGGTCGGCACAGTACATCGTTGGGTGAGCTTCCTCCATCCTGGACATATACACCAAGCGGTGCGTGGCCAGGGCCAAGCGGATGATGAAGACAATAACCACCCCGCCACAAACTGTTCACCCTTCTACCGTCAGGCAGGCGATACCGCGGTATCAAGTGCCGCACAAACGAACTGAGGACAGCTTCTTCAGTCAGGCCATCAGGCTGCTGAACAAGGACTGAGACCCTCATTAACACTACACACCAGAACATATTCTGTGAATATCTATGGCCATGGTGTATATTTTATTACATTGTTTATATATATATATATATATTGTATATATATATTGTATGTATATACATATATATATATATATAGTCTCAAAAAAAGTGTATATTTTATTACATTGTTTTATATATATATATTGCCATGATGTATATTCTATTACATTGTTTTATATATATATTGTTAATACTTTTTTTTTTTTTGTGTGGATATTGTATAGTTTATTCTCATTCTTATTCTTTTTTTAGTCTGCTACTGCTGTCGGGTGTTTTGCACATAAGAATTTCACGAACCGATTATACTTGTATAAAAGGGGATGTGACAATAAAAACTTGAAACTTGAAACTTGAAACTTGAAACCATGTGGTCTCTGGGGACTAGAGCCTTCATAAAGGAGTCCCATGTGGTCTCTGGGGGACTAGAGCCTTCATAAAGGAGTCCCATGTGGTCTCTGGGGACTAGAGCCTTCATAAAGGAGTCCCATGTGGTCTCTGGGGGACTAGAGCCTTCATAAAGGAGTCCCATGTGGTCTCTGGGGACTAGAGCCTTCATAAAGGAGTCCCATGTGGTCTCTGAGGACTAGAGCCTTCATAAAGGAGTCCCATGTGGTCTCTGGGGGACTAGAGCCTTCATAAAGGAGTCCCATGTTGTCTCTGGGGACTAGAGCCTTCATAAAGGAGTCCCATGTGGTCTCTGAGGGACTAGAGCCTTCATAAAGGAGTCCCATGTGGTCTCTGGGGACTAGAGCCTTCATAAAGGAGTCCCATGTGGTCTCTGGGGACTAGAGCCTTCATAAAGGTCCCATGTGGTCTCTGAGGACTAGAGCCTTCATAAAGGAGTCCCATGTGGTCTCTGGGGGACTAGAGCCTTCATAAAGGAGTCCCATGTGGTCTCTGGGGACTAGAGTCTTCATAAAGGAGTCCCATGTGGTCTCTGGGGACTAGAGCCGTCATAAAGGAGTCCCATGTGGTCTCTGGGGACTAGAGCCTTCATAAAGGAGTCCCATGTGGTCTCTGGGGACTAGAGCCTTCATAAAGGAGTCCCATGTGGTCTCTGGGGACTAGAGCCTTCATAAAGGAGTCCCATGTGGTCTCTGGGGACTAGAGCCTTCTGGGGACTAGAGCCTTCATAAAGGAGTCCCATGTGGTCTGTGTGGGAATAGAGCCTTCATAAAGGAGTCCCATGTGGTCTCTGGGGAACTAGAGCCTTCATAAAGGAGTCCCATGTGGTCTCTGGGGACTAGAGCCTTCATAAAGGAGTCCCATGTGGTCTCTGAGGGACTAGAGCCTTCATAAAGGAGTCCCATGTGGTCTCTGGGGACTAGAGCCTTCATAAAGGAGTCCCATGTGGTCTCTGAGGACTAGAGCCTTCATAAAGGAGTCCCATGTGGTCTCTGAGGGACTAGAGCCTTCATAAAGGAGTCCCATGTGGTCTCTGAGGACTAGAGCCTTCATAAAGGAGTCCCATGTGGTCTCTGAGGACTAGAGCCTTCATAAAGGAGTCCCATGTGGTCTCTGAGGACTAGAGCCTTCATAAAGGAGTCCCATGTGGTCTCTGAGGGCTAGAGCCTTCATAAGGAGTCCCATGTGGTCTCTGGGGACTAGAGCCTTCATAAAGGAGTCCCATGTGGTCTCTGAGGACTAGAGCCTTCATAAAGGGTCCCATGTGGTCTCTGGGGACTAGAGCCTTCATAAAGGAGTCCCATGTGGTCTCTGGGGACTAGAGCCTTCATAAAGGAGTCCCATGTGGTCTCTGAGGACTAGAGCCTTCATAAAGGAGTCCCATGTGGTCTCTGGGGACTAGAGCCTTCATAAAGGAGTCCCATGTGGTCTCTGGGGACTAGAGCCGTCATAAGGAGTCCCATGTGGTCTCTGGGGAATAGAGCCTTCATAAAGAGTCCCATGTGGTCTCTGGGGACTAGAGCCTTCATAAAGAGGTCCCATGTGGTCTCTGGGACTAGAGCCGTCATAAAGGAGTCCCATGTGGTCTCTGGGGACTAGAGCCTTCATAAAGGAGTCCCATGTGGTCTCTGGGGACTAGAGCCTTCATAAAGGTCCCATGTGGTCTCTGGGGACTAGAGCCGTCATAAAGGAGTCCCATGTGGTCTCTGGGGACTAGAGCCTTCATAAAGGTCCCATGTGGTCTCTGGGGACTAGAGCCGTCATAAAGGTCCCATGTGGTCTCTGGGGACTAGAGCCTTCATAAAGGAGTCCCATGTGGTCTCTGGGGACTAGAGCCTTCATAAAGGAGTCCCATGTGGTCTCTGGGGACTAGAGCCTTCATAAAGAGTCCCATGTGGTCACTGAGGACTAGAGCCTTCATAAAGGAGTCCCATGTGGTCTCTGAGGGACTAGAGCCTTCAGAAAGGAGTCCCATGTGGTCTCTGGTGGACTAGAGCCTTCATAAAGGAGTCCCATGTGGTCTCTGGGGACTAGAGCCTTCATAAAGGAGTCCCATGTGGTCTCTGGGGACTAGAGCCTTCATAAAGGGTCCCATGTGGTCTCTGAGGGACTAGAGAGCCTTCATAAGGAGTCCCATGTGGTCTCTGAGGACTAGAGCCTTCATGAAGGTCCCATGTGGTCTCTGGGGACTAGAGCCTTCATAAAGGAGTCCCATGTGGTCTCTGGGGACTAGAGCCTTCATAAAGGAGTCCCATGTGGTCTCTGGGGACTAGAGCCTTCATAAGGAGTCCCATGTGGTCTCTGGTGGACTAGAGCCTTCATAAAGGAGTCCCATGTGGTCTCTGGGGACTAGAGCCTTCATAAAGGAGTCCCATGTGGTCTCTGGGGACTAGAGCCTTCATAAAGGAGTCCCATGTGGTCTCTGGGGACTAGAGCCTTCATAAAGGAGTCCCATGTGGTCTCTGAGGACTAGAGCCTTCATAAAGGAGTCCCATGTGGTCTCTGGGGACTAGAGCCTTCATAAGGAGTCCCATGTGGTCTCTGGGGACTAGAGCCTTCATAAAGAGTCCCATGTGGTCTCTGGGGACTAGAGCCTTCATAAAGAGTCCCATGTGGTCTCTGGTGGACTAGAGCCTTCATAAAGAGGTCCCATGTGGTCTCTGGGGACTAGAGCCTTCATAAAGGAGTCCCATGTGGTCTCTGAGGGACTAGAGCCTTCATAAAGGGTCCCATGTGGTCTCTGGGGACTAGAGCCTTCATAAAGGAGTCCCATGTGGTCTCTGGGACTAGAGCCTTCATAAAGGAGTCCCATGTGGTCTCTGGGGACTAGAGCCTTCATAAAGGAGTCCCATGTGGTCTCTGGGGACTAGAGCCTTCATAAAGGAGTCCCATGTGGTCTCTGGGGACTAGAGCCTTCATAAAGGAGTCCCATGTGGTCTCTGGTGGACTAGAGCCTTCATAAAGGAGTCCCATGTGGTCTCTGGGGACTAGAGCCTTCATAAAGGAGTCCCATGTGGTCTCTGGGGACTAGAGCCTTCATAAAGGAGTCCCATGTGGTCTCTGGTGGACTAGAGCCTTCATAAAGGGTCCCATGTGGTCTCTGGGGACTAGAGCCTTCATAAAGGAGTCCCATGTGGTCTCTGGTGGACTAGAGCCTTCATAAAGAGTCCCATGTGGTCTCTGGGGGACTAGAGCCTTCATAAAGGAGTCCCATGTGGTCTCTGGGGACTAGAGCCTTAATAAAGGGTCCCATGTGGTCTCTGGGGACTAGAGCCTTCATAAAGGTGTCCTATGTGGTCTCTGGTGGTCTAGAGCCTTCATAAAGAGGTCCCATGTGGTCTCTGGGGACTAGAGCCTTCATAAAGGTCCCATGTGGTCTCTGGGGACTAGAGCCTTCATAAAGGAGTCCCATGTGGTCTCTGGGGACTAGAGCCTTCATAAAGGAGTCCCATGTGGTCTCTGGGGACTAGAGCCTTCATAAAGGAGTCCCATGTGGTCTCTGGGGACTAGAGCCTTCATAAAGGAGTCCCATGTGGTCTCTGGGGGACTAGAGCCTTCATAAAGGTCCCATGTGGTCTCTGGGGACTAGAGCCTTCATAAAGGAGTCCCATGTGGTCTCTGGGGACTAGAGCCTTCATAAAGGAGTCCCATGTGGTCTCTGAGGACTAGAGCCTTCATAAAGGAGTCCCATGTGGTCTCTGGGGACTAGAGCCTTCATAAAGGAGTCCCATGTGGTCTCTGGGGACTAGAGCCTTCATAAAGGAGTCCCATGTGGTCTCTGGGGACTCTGATGAAGAGTCTTCTTTTGTCACGAAGAGAAAGAAGACGTTGAGGAACGATGATGAAGATGATGAAGATGAAATATCTGTCGGCTCAAATACAGCAAAACTACGTGGACCGGTACTTTGGGTGTCAGATGTGATCCGCTCTTTGTCAAGAGAGGAAATAAACACAAAGAGCCCACTGACAAGTGATGAAGAGGAAGAAGAAGAATAAGGAAAACATTGCTCTTCCTCCTCCTCTTCCTCCTTCTCCTCGGTCTACGTGGGAGACGGTAGTTTTATTCTATCCTGTCTTAAACAGAGACTGATGAATTAATTATTGGTGCATGAAATGCTCTCATCACACTCACACGCACACACACACACACACACTCACACACACTCACACACACACACACACACTCACACACACTAGGGTAAATCAGTGGCGGTGCGTCCATAGGGGGCGCTAGGGCGCCGCCCCTCTTAAAATTTGTAGATGAAAAAAAAGAAGAAGAAGAAAAAAACAACAACATCCTGTCAAAAAACATTATATGCCAAATCATTTAAATAGTAAATATACCGTGTTGACGCGCTAAATGTGTGTGGGAGACCGTCAGCCTGTCAACAACCACTTAAGTTAATGTGAAAACAATATAATATATCGCCATTATCACGGAGAGAAGCCCCTCCCCTTTTCCGAGGCGATCTAACGTGTGTGTGCGGCATCGAGAAAACATTTCAGTCGTTTCAGTAAGGACGGCTTCTCATTGGCGGATGAAACGTGAATCTTGGGTCGCAAAAATGTGCGCTCGTTGGCCAATGACATCGTTTTATTATTTCACGTGACTGGACTATTCGGCCAATCAGAGACCGGTATCGTTCCCTCAGCCAGAGAGCTCCACGGAGCTACGGGCAGGTAGCTAACGGAGCTGTTAGCTGGAGCTCAGTGAGTAATGCTGTTTAGTTTCTTCTGTCTGTCGTTCCAAAGGGACTGAAACTCTCTGGACTACAACGGGGGGAGGGGTCTAAAGAGCTGCAGACAAGTGGAAAGCACGAATCTTGCCGCAGTTATCTAGCTCAGAGCATGGAGCTAACTCGCTAACAGCCTGAAGCTAACCCTGTTTGCAGAGCAGCAGAAGGAGACCGAACTGGCATCGAGACACAACGAAGAAGTTCTGAAAAACAGACACATTCCCTCAAGAGTAATGGAAACAGGCTGGTTACAGACATGATGACTTTAACCAGAGAGTAAAGTGACCACTTTAAAGAGAGGAGCTACTTGTCTTTACAGTAGTGGGTCGACTCTGTCACCCAATGTAACGTGATCTCTTTCTGACTCTATTCTGCTCTGAACCTCTTTCATGTGAGGGTGAAACTCTTTTATTTTGCAAACCTCTGAAACCCAACCCAATGTTCCTTAAAGCTGCTCTGAACCTCTCATGCTAAAGTTACAGTGTGTTGATAGTTGTTATTGGACGTGTTGAGCACGCTGTGTTCTTGAAATAAAGCTTTGTTTTTTACTATATTCTACTCAAAACCTCTTTTCTTCTCATTGTTGAGTGATATTTAAACTGCGCCCCCCCCCAAAAAAATTCACCAGCCGCCACTGCTAGGGTTACACAAAGCATCATAGATTTTCCGTTTAAGACCAAAACAACCAATCAGGAGACGTTCCTCTGGTCGGCAGACACAAAGAAGAGAACAGACTTCTTTTAAAGATCAAAGAACTCAAAGTTGTGATTTAATCTCTGATTTGATCTCTGATTTGATCTCTGATCTAAGAAATAGTTTCAAAGCAAAGACACTAAACATGAGAAGAGCTGAGATCACATGAGAGAGATCCTCATCTCTAATCACACGAGTCATTGAGTGATGACACATCTGAGAGTTATCACTCTGATAAATCATCATTGATAAAACAGACCTTCAGGATGTCACCATGATGACACCATGATGATGTCATCATGTATCATCATGATGACATCATGGTGGGGGTCACGCTGCTCACCATGATGCCACCATGATGATGTCATCATGTATCATCATGATGACATCATGGTGGGGGTCACGCTGCTCACCATGATGCCACCATGATGATGTCATCATGTATCATCATGATGACATCATGGTGAAGTCGCTGCTCACCATGATGCCACCATGATGATGACATCATGTATCATCATGATGACATCATGGTGGGGGTCACGCTGCTCACCATGATGACATCATGATGATGACATCATGTATCATCATGATGACATCATGGTGGGGGTCACGCTGCTCACCATGATGACATCATGATGATGTCATCATGTATCATGATGATGTCATCATGTATCATCATGATGACATCATGGTGGGGGTCACGCTGCTCACCATGATGCCACCATGATGATGACATCATGTATCATCATGATGACATCATGGTGGGGGGTCACGCTGCTCACCATGATGACACCATGATGATGTCATCATGTATCATCATGATGACATCATGGTGGGGGTCACGCTGCTCACCATGATGCCACCATGATGATGACATCATGTATCATCATGATGACATCATGGTGGGGGTCACGCTGCTCACCATGATGACATCATGATGATGACATCATGTATCATCATGATGACATCATGGTGGGGGTCACGCTGCTCACCATGATGACATCATGACGATGACATCATGTATCATCATGATGACATCATGGTGGGGGTCACGCTGCTCACCATGATGACATCATGATGATGACATCATGTATCATCATGATGACATCATGGTGGGGGTCACGCTGCTCACCATGATGACACCATGATGTCATCATGTATCATCATGATGACATCATGGTGGGGGTCACGCTGCTCACCATGATGCCGTTGTGGCTGAAGCCCTTCCTGTAGCGCGCCGGCTTCAGGTGAGGGTACTCCTCGGTGCTCGTCACCTGGATGCTCCACACGCGGCGCCACGCCTCGTACAGCTGCAGGTGCACCGGGTACACGCCGGAGTGGTGCGGCGCCACGGCGTAGCCCATGTCCACCGGGACGCCGTGCGCCTGGGGGGGCAGACAGGTGTGTGTGTGAGGTCAAACACATAAACACAGGCTATAGTGGGCGGGTCACATGACCAGAGGCAGACAGGTGTGTGTGTGTCAGTGTATGTGTGTGTGTGTGTGTGTGTGTCAGTGCATGTGTGTGTGTGTGCGTGTGTGTGCGTCCATCTCACCAGAGCGAACTCCTTGTTGAGGACCATCTGCTCCAACAGTGACGACTGGTTGTGGAACAGGTGAGGCTGCATGTGGCTCCACATGTGAGGAAACCACCAGAACTCAGAGACGGACTGCAGGAGCAGGTCATCCCCCTCGTCCTCCTCCACGGTGCCTACACACACACACACACACACACACACACACACACACACACACACACACACACACACACACACACACACACACAGACACACACACACACACACACACACACACACACACACACACACACACACACACACACACACACACACACACACACACACACACACACACACACACACACACACACACACACACACACACACACACACACACACACACACACACACACACATACACACACAGACACACACACACACACACACACACACACACACACACACACACACACACAGACACACACACACACACACACACACACACACACACACACACACACACACAGACACACACACACACACACACACACACACACACACACACACACACACACACACACACACACACACACACACACACACACACAGACACACACACACACACACACACACACACACACACACACACACACACACACACACACACACACACACACACACACAGACACACACACACACACACACACACACACACAGACACACACACAGACACACACACACACACACACACACACACACACACACACACACACACACACACACACACACACACAGACACACAGACACACACACACACAGACACACACACACACACACACACACACACACACACACACACACACACACACACAGACACACACACACACACACACACACACACACACACACACACACACACACACACAGACACACACACACACACACAGACACACACACACACACAGAGACACACACACACACACACACACACACACACACACACACACACACACACACACACACACACACACACACACACACACACACACACACACACACACACACACACACACACACACACAGACACACCGACACACACACACACAGACACACACACACACAGACTCCTCATCAGCCCGGCCTGCAGTGCATTCTGGGATGGAGGTGAACAGGACTCACCTGTGTGGTAGAACTTCCCGGAGAAGCCCAGGTTGAAGGTGAAGTTTGAGATGTGAGAGCGTAACTGTGTCTGAGTGTCCAGGAGCGCCTGAAGACAAGAGGACACGCCCCGTTACACAGAGGACATCCAACGGGTCATCCAACCACATCCAACGTCATCCAACCACATCCAACATCATCCAACATCATCCAACCACATCCATCAGGTCATCCAACATCATCCAACCACATCCAACCACATCCAACGGGTCATCCAACGTCATCCAACCACATCCAACGGGTCATCCAACGGGTCATCCAACGTCATCGAACCACATCCAACAGGTCATCCAACGTCATCCAACCACATCCAACGTCATCCAACATCATCCAACCACATCCAACAGGTCATCCAACATCATCCAACCACATCCAACCACATCCAACGGGTCATCCAACGTCATCCAACCACATCCAACCACATCCAACAGGTCATCCAACGTCATCCAACCACATCCAACGGGTCATCCAACGGGTCATCCAACCACATCCAACCACATCCAACGGGTCATCCAACGTCATCCAACCACATCCAACAGGTCATCCAACAGGTCATCCAACGGGTCATCCAACGTCATCGAACCACATCCAACAGGTCATCCAACGTCATCCAACCACATCCAGCCACATCCAACCACATCAGCCACATCCAACCACATCCAACAGGTCATCCAACCACATCAACCACATCCAACTATATCCAACCACATCAACCACATCCAACTACATCCAACCACATCAACCACATCCAACTACATCCAACCACATCAACCACATACAACGGGTCATCCAACGGGTCATCCAACGGGTCATCCAACCACATCCAACAGGTCATCCAACGTCATCCAACCACATCCAACAGGTCATCCAACGGGTCATCCAACCACATCAACCACATCCAACTACATTCAACCACATCAAGCACATCCAACGGGTCATCCAACGGGTCATCCAACCACATCAACCACATCCAACCACATCCAACTACATCCAACCACATCAACCACGTCCATCTACATCCAACCACATCAACCACGTCCAACTACATCCAACCACATCCAACAGGACATCCAATGGGTCATCCAACGTCATCCAACCACATCCAACAGGTCATCCAACGTCATCCAACCACATCCAACAGGTCATCCAACGTCATCCAACCACATCCAACCACATCAGCCACATCCAACCACATCCAACGGGTCATCCAACCACATCAACCACATCCAACTATATCCAACCACATCAACCACATCCAACTACATACAACCACAACCACATCCAACTACATCCAACCGCATCCAACGGGTCATCCAACGTGTCATCCAACCACATCAACCACATCCAACTACATCCAACCACATCCAACCACATCAACCACGTCCAACTACATCCAACCACAGCCAACAGGACATCCAACGGGTCATCCAACGTCATCCAACCACATCCAACGTCATCCAACAGGTTATCCAATGTCATCCAACCACATCCAACAGGTCATCCAACCACATCCAACGTCATCCAACCACATCCAACAGGTCATCCAACGTCATCCAACCACATCCAACGTCATCCAACCACATCCAACAGGTCATCCAACGTCATCCAACCACATCCAGCCACATCCAACCACATCAACCACATCCAACCATCCAGCGGGTCATCAACCGTCAACCATCAACCACATCAACCACATCCAACTACATCCAACCACATCAACCACGTCCAACTACATCCAACCACAGCCAACAGGACATCCAACGGGTCATCCAACGTCATCCAACCACATCCAACGTCATCCAACAGGTTATCCAATGTCATCCAACCACATCCAACAGGTCATCCAACCACATCCAACGTCATCCAACCACATCCAACAGGTCATCCAACGTCATCCAACCACATCCAACAGGTCATCCAACCACATCCAACCACATCCAGCCACATCCAACCACATCAACCACATCCAACCACATCCAACGGGTCATCCAACCACATCCAACCACATCAACCACATCCAACTACATCCAACCACATCAACCACATCCAACCACATCCAACAGGTCATCCAACGGGTCATAAAACCACATCCAACATCATCCAACCACATCCAACCCAACAGTCCCGCTTCTAGTTCCTGAAGCAGTGTCTCCACATTTGATGACTTCACTAGTTTACTGGCCTGTAAACAAAGACTGTGTAACTAAAGAGTTACACACACACACACACATAGACACAGACACACACACATAGACACAGACACACCCACAGACACACATGCACACACACACAGACACGCACACACACACACACACACACACACACACACACACACACACACACACACACACAGACACACACACACACACACACACACACACACACACACACACACACACACACACACACACACACACACACACACACACACACACTCACTCACACACACACACACACACACACACACACACACACACACACACACACACTCACACACACACACACACACACTCACACTCACACACACCACACACACACACACACACACTGCACTCACACACACACACACACACACTCCTCTCACACACACACTCCTCACCTCACACACACACACACACACACACACTCACACACACACACACTCACACACACACACACACACACTCACACACACACACACACACACACACACATGTTTTCCCACGTTCCTCTTAGAGAACTAAAGGAGAGGCTTTGTTTCAACACACACACACACGTATATATATATAAATATATATATATACGTGTGTGTGTGCGCTCTGATCGCTCTTTTAATGAAGTATCGATACTAAAATATGCTCGTCACATCGTGTTTAACGTCTGGTGCCGTTAGCATCGCTCCACCGTGCAGCGTGACAGCAGCAGATGTAGCGGACTAACATTCAGCTAACTTCTTCCCAAACGCTGTGGACATCTGAACGCTGATTGGCCGAGACGCGACACGCCCATCAAAGATGTTTCATTGTGAAAAAGAGCACCACTCCACATTTTCTCTGCGTCTCACTGCAGCCTCAACGGCAGCGGGTGAAAAAAATAATACATCAGAACGCGTCTCTGGTTCTGTTCAGGGGGCCGAACCCGACCCGCGGGCCGCAGCTCGGGGACCACTGGTCCAACACACGGATCCTCTCTCCTTCCCTTCACGTCCTCCCGCTCGTCTCCTTCCCCTCGCGTCTTCCCGCTCGTCTCCTTCCCCTCGCGTCTTCCCGCTCGTCTCCTTCCCCTCGCGTCCTCCCGCTCGTCTCCTTCCCCTCGCGTCCTCCCGCTCGTCTCCTTCCCTTCGCATCCTCCCGCTCGTCTCCTTCCCTTCACGTCCTCCCGCTCGTCTCCTTCCCCTCGCGTCCTCCCGCTCGTCTCCTTCCCTTCACGTCCTCCCGCTCGTCTCCTTCCCCTCGCGTCCTACTGCTCGTCTCCTTCCCTTCATGTCCTCCCGCTCGTCTCCTTCCCCTCGCGTCCTCCCGCTCGTCTCCTTCCCTTCACGTCCTCCCGCTCGTCTCCTTCCCCTCGCGTCCTACCGCTCGTCTCCTTCCCTTCATGTCCTCCCGCTCGTCTCCTTCCCCTTGCGTCCTCCCGCTCGTCTCCTTCCCCTCGCGTCCTCCCGCTCGTCTCCTTCCCCTCGCGTCCTCCCGCTCGTCTCCTTCCGCGTCCTACTGTCATCTCCTTTCCTTCATGTCCTCCGCTCGTCTCCTTCCCCTTCATGTCCTCCCTTCGTCTCCTTCCCCGCGTCCTCGCTGTCTCCTTCCCCGTCCTCCCTTTCGTCTCCTTCCCTCGCGTCCTCCCGCTCGTCTCCTTCCCTTCCGTCCTCCCTTCGTCTCCTTCCCCGCGTCCTCCTTTCGTCTCCTTCCCTTCGCGTCCTCCCGCTCGTCTCCTTCCCCTCGCGTCCTCCCTTCGTCTCCTTCCCTTCACGTCCTCCCGCTCGTCTCCTTCCCCTCGCGTCCTCCCGCTCGTCTCCTTCCCTTCACGTCCTCCCGCTCGTCTCCTTCCCCTCGCGTCCTACTCGTCTCCTTCCCTTCATGTCCTCCGCTCGTCTCCTTCCCTCGCGTCCTCCCTCGTCTCCTTCCCTTCGCGTCCTCCGCTCGTCTCCTTCCCCTCGCGTCCTCCCTTTCGTCTCCTTCCCTCGCGTCCTCCCGCTCGTCTCCTTCCCTCAGTCCTCCGCTCGTCTCCTTCCTTCGCGTCCTCCCTTCGTCTCCTTCCCTCGCGTCCTCCCGCTCGTCTCCTTCCCTCGCGTCCTCCCTTCGTCTCCTTCCCTTCGCGTCCTCCCGCTCGTCTCCTTCCCTCGCGTCCTCCCGCTCGTCTCCTTCCCTTCGCGTCCTCCCTCGTCTCCTTCCCTCGCGTCCTCCTTTCGTCTCCTTCCCTCGCGTCCTCCTCGTCTCCTTCCCCTCGCGTCCTCCCTTCGTCTCCTTCCCTTCGCGTCCTCCCTTCGTCTCCTTCCCTTCGTCCTCCCGCTCGTCTCCTTCCCTTCGCGTCCTCCCTTTCGTCTCCTTCCCTTCGCGTCCTCCCTTCGTCTCCCTTCCCTCGTCCTCCCGCTCGTCTCCCCTTCCCTCGCGTCCTCCCGCTCGTCTCCTTCCCTTCCCGTCCTCCTTCGTCTCCTTCCCTCGCGTCCTCCGCTCGTCTCCTTCCCCTCGTCCTCCCTTCATCTCCTTCTCCTCCCCTCGCGTCCTCCCTTTCGTCTCCCTTCCCTTCCGTCCTCCCTTCGTCTCCTTCCGCGTCCTCCCCGTCTCCTTCCCTCGCGTCCTCCCTTCGTCTCCTTCCCTTCGCGTCCTCCCGCTGTCTCCTTCCCTTCACGTCCTCCCGCTCGTCTCCTTCCCCTCGCGTCCTCCCGCTCGCCTCCTTCCCCGCCTTAGCGTCCTCCCCTTCGTCTCCTTCCCTTCGCGTCCTCCCGCTCGTCTCCTTCCCTTCCGTCCTCCCGCTCGTCTCCTTCCCTCGCGTCCTCCCTTTCTCCTTCCCTTCCGTCCTCCCGCTCGTCTCCTTCCCTCGCGTCCTCCCGCTCGTCTCCTTCCCTTCCGTCCTCCCTTCGTCTCCTTCCCCTCGCGTCCTCCCTTCGTCTCCTTCCCTTCGCTTCCTCCCGCTCGTCTCCTTCCCTCGCATCCTCCCTTCGTCTCCTTCCCTTCATCCTCCTTCGTCTCCTTCCTTCGTCCTCCCTTCCGTCTCCTTCCCCTCGTCCTCCCGCTCGTCTCCTTCCCTCCTTCCCTTCGCTTCCTCCCTTCGTCTCCTTCCCTCGCGTCCTCCCTTTCGTCTCCTTCCCTCGCGTCCTCCGCTCGTCTCCTTCCCTTCGTCCTCCGCTCGTCTCCTTCCCCTCGTCCTCCGCTCGTCTCCTTCCTCCTGTCCTCCCTTCGTCTCCTTCCTTCGCGTCCTCCGCTCGTCTCCTTCCCTCGCGTCCTCCCTCGTCTCCTTCCCTTCGCGTCCTCCCGCTCGTCTCCTTCCCTTCGCATCCTCCCGCTCGTCTCCTTCCCCTCGCGTCCTCCCTTCGTCTCCTTCCCTCGCGTCCTCCCTCGTCTCCTTCCCCTTCCGTCCTCCCTCGTCTCCTTCCCTCGCGTCCTCCTGCTCGTCTCCTTCCCTTATGTCCTCCCTCGTCTCCTTCCCTCGCGTCCTCCCTTCGTCTCCTTGCCTTCACGTCCTCCCGCTCGTCTCCTTCCCTCGCGTCCTCCCTTCGTCTCCCTTCCTTCATGTCCTCCCTCTCTCCTTCCCTTCGTCCTCCCTTCGTCTCCTTCCCCTCGCGTCCTCCTTTCGTCTCCTTCCCCTCGCGTCCTCCCTTCGTCTCCTTCCCTTCCGTCCTCCTTCGTCTCCTTCCCCTCACGACCTCCGCTCGTCTCCTTCCCTTCCACGTCCTCCCTCGTCTCCTTCCCTTCCCGTCCTCCCTTCGTCTCCTTCCGCGTCCTCCCTTCGTCTCCTTCCTTCCGTCCTCCCGCTCGTCTCCTTCCTTCCGTCCTCCCGTCGTCTCCTTCCTTCCGTCCTCCCTTTCGTCTCCTTCCCTCGCGTCCTCCCGCTCGTCTCCTTCCCTTCGCATCCTCCCTTCGTCTCCTTCCCTTCGTCCTCCCGCTCGTCTCCTTCCCGTCCTCCCTTCGTCTCCTTCCCTCGTCCTCCCTTCGTCTCCTTCCCCTCGCGTCCTCCGCTCGTCTCCTTCCCCTCGTCCTCCCTTCGTCTCCTTCCCCTCGCGTCCTCCGCTTCGTCTCCTTCCTTCCACGTCCTCCCTTCGTCTCCCTTCCCTTCCCGTCCTCCCTTTCGTCTCCTTCCCTCGCGTCCTCCTTCGTCTCCTTCCTTCGTCCTCCCGCTCGTCTCCTTCCCTTCGCGTCCTCCCTTCGTCTCCTTCCCCTCGCGTCCTCCCGCTCGTCTCCTTCCCTCGTCCTCCCTTCGTCTCCTTCCCCTCGTGTCCTCCCGCTCGTCTCCTTCCCTTCGCTTCCTCCCGCTCGTCTCCTTCCCCTCGCATCCTCCCGCTCGTCTCCTTCCCCTCGCGTCCTCCGCTCGTCTCCTTCCCTCGCGTCCTCCGCTCGTCTCCTTCCCTCGCGTCCTCCCTTTCGTCTCCTTCCCTTCGCATCCTCCCTTTCGTCTCCTTCCCTCGCGTCCTCCGCTCGTCTCCTTCCCTCGTCCTCCCTTTCGTCTCCTTCCCTCGCGTCCTCCCGCTCGTCTCCTTCCTTCCGTCCTCCGCTCGTCTCCTTCCCCTCGTCCTCCCTTCGTCTCCTTCCCGTCGCGTCCTCGCGCTCGTCTCCTTCCCTTCATGTCCTCCCTTCGTCTCCTTCCCTCCGCGTCCTCCCTTCGTCTCCTTCCCTCGCGTCCTCCCTCGTCTCCTTCCCTCGCGTCCTCCCGCTCGTCTCCTTCCCTTCATGTCCTCCCTTTCGTCTCCTTCCTTCCCGTCCTCCCGCTCGTCTCCTTCCCTCGCGTCCTCGCTCGTCTCCTTCCCTTCTGTCCTCCCTTCGTCTCCTTCCCCTCGCGTCCTCCGCTCGTCTCCTTCCCCTCGCGTCCTCCCTTCTCGTCTCCTTCCCTCGCGTCCCCACTCCCTTCGTCTCCTTCCCTTCGCGTCCTCCCTTCGTCTCCTTCCCTCGCGTCCTCCCTTTCGTCTCCTTCCCCTCGCGTCCTCCGCTCGTCTCCTTCCTCGCGTCCTCCCGCTCGTCTCCTTCCTTCGCGTCCTCCGCTCGTCTCCTTCCCTCATCCTCCTTCGTCTCCTTCCCCTCGCGTCCTCCGCTCGTCTCCTTCCCTTCGCGTCCTCCCTTCGTCTCCTTCCCCTCGCGTCCTCCCGCTTCGTCTCCTTCCTTCATGTCCTCCCCGCTCGTCTCCTTCCCTCGCGTCCTCCCGCTCGTCTCCTTCCTTCCGTCCTCCAACTCGTCTCCTTCCCCGCGTCCTCCAGCTCGTCTCCTTCCCTCGCGTCCTCCCTTCGTCTCCTTCCCCTCGCGTCCTCCCTTCGTCTCCTTCCTCGCGTCCTCCCGCTCGTCTCCTTCCCCTCGCGTCCTCCCGCTCGTCTCCTTCCCTTCACGTCCTCCCGCTCGTCTCCTTCCCCTCGCGACCTCCCGCTCGTCTCCTTCCCTTCACGTCCTCCCGCTCGTCTCCTTCCCTTCACGTCCTCCCGCTCGTCTCCTTCCCGCGATCCTCGCTCGTCTCCTTCCCTTCATGTCCTCCGCTCGTCTCCTTCCCTTCACGTCCTCCTCGTCTCCTTCCTTCACGTCCTCGCTTCGTCTCCTTCCCTCGCGTCCTCCCGCTCGTCTCCTTCCCTTCCGTCCTCCGCTCGTCTCCTTCCCTTCGCGTCCTCCCTTCGTCTCCCTTCCCTTCGCGTCCTCCGCTCGTCTCCTTCCCTCGCGTCCTCCCTTCGTCTCCTTCCTTCGCGTCCTCCCTTCGTCTCCTTCCCCGCGTGTCCTCCCGCTCGTCTCCTTCCCTTCGCGTCCTCCCTTCGTCTCCTTCCTCGCGTCCTCCTTCGTCTCCTTCCTTCATCCTCCCTTCCTTCGTCTCCTTCCGTCTCCATCTCCTCGCGTCCTCCGCTCGTCTCCTTCCCCTCGCGTCCTCCCCTCGTCTCCCTTCCCTTCGTCCTCCCTTCGTCTCCTTCCTCGCGTCCTCCCTTCCGTCTCCTTCCCTCGCGTCCTCCCGCTCGTCTCCTTCCCCTCGCGTCCTCCCTTCGTCTCCTTCCCTTCCCGTCCTCCTCGTCTCCTTCCCCTCGCGTCCTCCCTTCGTCTCCTTCCCTTCGTGTCCTCCCGCTCGTCTCCTTCCCTCGCGTCCTCCCGCTCGTCTCCTTCCTAACGTCCTCCCGCTTCGTCTCCTTCCCCTCGCGTCCTCCCGCTCGTCTCCTTCCTTCCTCCCATGTCTCCTCCCGCTCGTCTCCTTCCCTTCACGTCCTCCCGCTCGTCTCGTTCCCTCGCGTCCTCCCTTCGTCTCCTTCCTAGCGTCCTCCCGCTCGTCTCCTTCCCTCGCGTCCTCCGCTCGTCTCCTTCCTAGTCCTCTCTCGTCTCCTTCCCTTCACGTCCTCCTTTCGTCTCCTTCCCTCGCGTCCTCCTTTCGTCTCCTTCCCCTCGCGTCCTCCCTTCGTCTCCTTCCCTTCGTCCTCCCACTCGTCTCCTTCCCTTCACGTCCTCCCGCTCGTCTCCTTCCCTCGCGTCCTCCCTTCGTCTCCTTCCCCTCGCGTCCTCCCGCTTCGTCTCCTTCCCTTCGCGTCCTCCCTTCGTCTCCTTCCCCTCGCGTCCTCCATTCGTCTCCTTCCCTGCGTCCTCCCGCTCGTCTCCTTCCTTCGCGTCCTCCCGCTCGTCTCCTTCCCTCGCGTCCTCCCTTCGTCTCCTTCCCCTCGCGTCCTCCCGCTCGTCTCCTTCCCTTCACGTCCTCCCGCTCGTCTCCTTCCCCTCGCGTCCTCCCGCTCGTCTCCTTCCCCTCGCGTCCTCCCGCTCGTCTCCTTCCCTTCACGTCCTCCCGCTCGTCTCCTTCCCCTCGCGTCCTCCCGCTCGTCTCCTTCCCCTCGCGTCCTCCCGCTCGTCTCCTTCCCCTCGCGTCCTCCCGCTCGTCTCCTTCCCCTCGCGTCCTCCCGCTCGTCTCCTTCCCTTCACGTCCTCCCGCTCGTCTCCTTCCCTTCACGTCCTCCTCGTCTCCTTCCCTCGCGTGCTCCCGCTCGTCTCCTTCCCCACACGTCCTCCCGCTCGTCCTTCCTCGCGTCCTCCCTTTCGTCTCCTTCCCTCGCTTCCTCCCTCGTCTCCTTCCCCTAGCGTCCTCCCTTCGTCTCCTTCCCTTCGCGTCCTCCCGCTCGTCTCCTTCCCTCGCGTCCTCCCGCTCGTCTCCTTCCCTTCCGTCCTCCGCTCGTCTCCTTCCCTTCCGTCCTCCCTTCGTCTCCTTCCCTCGCGTCCTCCCGCTCGTCTCCTTCCCTTCGCTTCCTCCCGCTCGTCTCCTTCCCTACGTCCTCCTTCGTCTCCTTCCCCTCGCGTCCTCCGCTTCGTCTCCTTCCCCTCGCGTCCTCCCGCTCGTCTCCTTCCCTCGCGTCCTCCCTTCGTCTCCTTCATGTCCTCCCGCTCGTCTCCTTCCCTTCGCGTCCTCCCGCTCGTCTCCTTCCCCTCGCGTCCTACCGCTCGTCTCCTTCCCTTCATGTCCTCCCGCTCGTCTCCTTCCCCTCGCGTCCTCCCGCTCGTCTCCTTCCCCTCGCGTCCTCCCGCTCGTCTCCTTCCCTTCACGTCCTCCCGCTCGTCTCCTTCCCCTCGCGTCCTACCGCTCGTCTCCTTCCTTCGTCCTCCCGCTCGTCTCCTTCCCTCGCGTCCTACCGCTCGTCTCCTTCCCCTCGCGTCCTCCCGTCGTCTCCTTCCCCTCGCGTCCTCCCTTCGTCTCCTTCCCCTCGCGTCCTCCCGCTCGTCTCCTTCCCTTCGCGTCCTCCCGCTCGTCTCCTTCCCTTCGCGTCCTCCCGCTCGTCTCCTTCCCTTCGCGTCCTCCCGCTCGTCTCCTTCCCCTCGCGTCCTCCCGCTCGTCTCCTTCCCTTCGCGTCCTCCCGCTCGTCTCCTTCCCTTCGCGTCCTCCCGCTCGTCTCCTTCCCCTCGCGTCCTCCCGCTCGTCTCCTTCCCCTCGCGTCCTCCCGCTCGTCTCCTTCCCTTCACGTCCTCCCGCTTCCCTTCACGTCCTCCCGCTCGTCTCCTTCCCCTCGTGTCCTCCCGCTCGTCTCCTTCCCTTCGCTTCCTCCCTCGTCTCCTTCCCTTCACGTCCTCCCTTCGTCTCCTTCCTTCGCGTCCTCCCGCTCGTCTCCTTCCCTTCGCGTCCTCCCTTCGTCTCCTTCCCTCGCGTCCTCCCGTCGTCTCCTTCCCCTCGCGTCCTCCCGTCTCCTTCCCCGCGTCCTACCGCGTCTCCTTCCCTTCGCGTCCTCCCGCTCTCTCCTTCCCCTACGTCCTCCCGCTCGTCTCCTTCCCCTCGCGTCCTCCCGCTCGTCTCCTTCCCCTCGCGTCCTACCGCTCGTCTCCTTCCCTTCATGTCCTCCCCCTCGTCTCCTTCCCCTCGCGTCCTCCGCTCGTCTCCTTCCCTTCCGTCCTCCCTTCGTCTCCTTCCCCTCGCATCCTCCCGCTCGTCTCCTTCCCCTCGCGTCCTCCCGCTCGTCTCCTTCCCTTCACGTCCTCCCGCTCGTCTCCTTCCCCTCGCGTCCTCCCGCTCGTCTCCTTCCCTTCACGTCCTCCCGCTCGTCTCCTTCCCCTCGCGTCCTCCCGCTCGTCTCCTTCCCCTCGCGTCCTACCTCTCGTCTCCTTCCCTTCACGTCCTCCCTTTCGTCTCCTTCCCTTCCACGTCCTCCCGCTCGTCTCTCCTTCCCCTCGCGTTCCTCCCTTTCGTCTCCTTCCCTTCGCGTCCTCCCGTCTGGTCTCCTTCCCTTCGCGTCCTCCCGCTCGTCTCCTTCCCCTCGCGTCCTCCCGCTCGTCTCCTTCCCCTCGCGTCCTCCCGCTCGTCTCCTTCCCCTCGCGTCCTCCCGCTCGTCTCCTTCCCCTCGCGTCCTCCCGCTCGTCTCCTTACCTTCACGTCCTCGGCCTTCATGCGCGTCCCCTCCTTGCCCACGAAGATGTCGTCGATGTCCACCAGCAGGTGGCGCTGCAGGCCCAGAGCGAGCCTCCTGCTGGTGAGGAAGGAGATGGCGTCCAGCAGGATGAGGCGGTGCAGCCAGTAGCCCAGGCCGTGCCCGAACAGAACCCTGCGGACCCCGTCGTAGAGCCCCAGGTCCTGGAGCACGGTGGCCCGGAGGCCCCCCCCCCCGCCCCCCTCCTTGGCGTGCAGCACGGCCCGGTAGGAGGCGTGGTCGGAGGAGAAGGAGGTCCAGTCGTCCCCGGGCAGCGGCCCCGGGTCGGTGCCGGGCTTGGTGAGGTGCAGCAGCGGCGAGCCGGGCGCCACGCGGCAGTCCCGCAGCGCCTGATTGGTCCTCAGCACCAGGGGGAGGCCCCGCAGCTTCAGGAGGCGGGGCGAGTTCTCGGTGGAGCGGTAGAACCCGATGATGCCGACCCGGAAGGCGGCGCAGTACCGGTGCAGCAGCTGCCGGCTGCGGGTGGCGGCGGCGCCGTACTTCAGCAGGTTCTCGTAGATGACCAGCGAGAAGCGGCCGCGCCCGCCGGCCGTCAGCGCCGGCAGCTCGCCGCGGCCCGACGAGATCTCCACGCGGAACGGGAAGTGGGCCGCCTCCAGCAGCGCCACCAGGTCCAGGCCCAGCTGGGAGTACTGGGACTCCACCAGCACCAGCACCAGCGGGTCGGCGCGCGCCGGCGGCGGGTCGGCGGGGTCCGGCAGTCGGCGGGACGGGGGGAGGAGGGGCCTTGGCTGCCTTGTTTCGGGGGATTGGCCGAGCTGCGCGGAAGGGGAGGAGTTAGTGAACAGGAAGTAGGCCGAGAGGAGGAGGGAGAGGAGGCAGCAGGAGGCGAGGAGGAGCAGCAGCCGACGCAGGTGGCGCCGGAACCGCACGGCTGCCGTCATGGCGTCCGGAGGGGGCGTCGTCAGAGAGCGGTCACTGGGTCGGAGCCTCTGAGGGGGCGTGTCATGTCACCATCACTGCAGAACAAACGTCTTCATGGAGCTCCTCTCCTCCCAGGCCTCACATGGAGGGACGGAGCGAGGGATGATTAATGCCTGCGGAAAGAGGGAGGAGGAGGAGGAGTGAGCATCGGGTCTCTGGAGACAGGAAGCCACAGCATGACTCCTCCTAACCCTCAGTGCAACACACATAAGAGCATCCAGACAAGCAACCCCCAGAGAGAGAGAGAGAGAGATAGAGAGAGATTGTCTAGGTGTCTTTATTTTTCATTCATTCAGGTTACAGTTATACTGTTCATCAAAAAATTATAAAACTAAATCATGCACAAACAAACAAACAAACATCAACAAGAAAACATTAGTAAAGAAAAACAACTCATAAGTTCAGAACCAGAGCGTCTCCTCTATTTTGAACACAGGGCGATCGCTGGCATTAACAACATGTCACAAGTGAGTTCTGTTTTATTTGTTGGTTTGTAAAACCAGAAAACTCCCCCACAGAGCCGGCGGTCAGGGACCCCGTCAACATCAGACTTGCGTCTTCTGACCCGGAACCTCTGGCAGCAGTTTTCCTGGATTTTCCAAATTGCCAGTTTGGCCAGTCCT